>NC_057810.1:651842378-652142378 GCF_018294505.1 Triticum aestivum
CTAGGCGGAGGAGCAGTCAGCCCGCTTCAATGCGGCGCAGTGGCCGGAGTTTGTTTCTCGGGGAGGGGCGTCTGCATTGAAGCAGGGACGTCGAGAGGTCGCGTCCTTCCGTGTCGTCTTCCCGTCCGGTCAAATCACGGACATCCGTGCCAGCCACTGCATGCTTCGGGCTGGCATGAATGCGACGCGACAAGCGGCATGATGCGTGGGATGGAAAGCGCGGGAGGAGCGGGTGGAGTATTTGGGTGCGCCAGGGCAGTCAGGTGCGGACTTGGGAGCAGTTCGGACGCCCACAAAGCTTTCCACGTTTGTTTTCGATTTGCGGGAGAAAGTATGCCCGAACCGTCTTACGGGCTAGTACAAGTCCGTATTGGATGGCTTCCGCGGTCCGGACAACGTGGTTCAAAAGTATACATACGGTTTAAGGGCCATCGTTGGAGATGCCCTAAGCTTTGTGGCGGCAACACGAAAATGAAATTGTGAACAATAAACTTTTTTTACAGACCCTGAATTTGTCTTTTTTACTGAGAGTTGCCGAGATGTCCAAATGAGTGAAACTTGGAGCGCGCCTCACGCATAAACTTATCTACCACACAAAAAAATTGTAATTTTTTGAATTTGTTTATTATTTGTTTTGTTTTTTTCGTTAGGGGGTGCAGATGAGCTCGGGAGCACAAACACCGCACTCGGTTTGTTTGCCTTCTTTATGGGCGTGTTTAGTTGCCTGTGTGAGGTCCAAACAGGCCCGCGCGGGAAGGATTCAGCCTGTTTGGTAGCCCGCATACACTATTGGGCCTGCATCACACGCTTCTTAAAGCACCTCAGGGCCTGGCTAACTGGGAACACACGAGTCGGCAGTTTTCCAGGGCCAGGCCCGAGCGGTGCACGTGGGCGGACGCGGCTGCATGCGCGCGGCCACGCTCGAGAAGCCGCGTTGCTTCCTGAAGCATAGGCAGTTATTAGTCTCACCGCTCCCTCTCCCCACTCTTCCCCACTCTCCCAACTCTCACCGGCGGAGGCGAATCCGAGCAGAGGAAGAAGACCACCACACTCCATCACCGGCGGCGGCGGATCGGAGCAGAGGAAGAAGACCACCGGACTCCCCAATGGCAGTAAGCACTTCTCTCTCTTCGACATGAACGCTAGATTCGATCCACGGTGATAGATTCGATCCACGGCGGACGGGAATGGGGAATAGAGGTAGCTAAGCATACGGGTAAATCATACTAGTTCATAGTAGTTCATACGAGTTCATACATAGCAGTTCATACATGCAAGATCGGTAGATTTAGGGATTGGGGATTGGGGGATAGGGGGAAAGGGGGTACAGAACGGACACCGACTGACCGCGGCGGCCGTCACCGGCGTGCGGAGCGGCTGGTCGAGCCGCTGGCCTTCATATTCTTCTTCATCGCCATGCGGGCCGGCGGGTCGTCCTCGTCGTCCTCAGCGGAGTCGAGGTCGATCTGCCAGGTAGGACGGACTGGCTCCGGCGCCCTAGCTGGCATGTGCACTGCCTCTTCTTCCTCCTCCTTAGGCTCCCCGCCGATGACCGCCGGCGGCGCGATACCCGTCTCCCAGTACACCGCGACACGGCGGCCATTAGGAGCAAAGTAGGTCTTGTACTTGCGCCACTTCTTCCTCTGTTTAGGGTCGTCGGAGACGGCCTGATTCATGGCCCAACGAAGGATGTCAACTGCCATCGCACCCTTCGTTGGGTCAGGAATCAGCGTCTTCAGCTCATCTTGAGTGGCCTTCATGAGCACGACATTGGATTTGTTCTGCATGGCCGGCATGGAGCTGAAGTTCAAGCACACCTCCATGGTGTTCTCGAACTTGGTTTGGTCACCAGCCGTCCACCCGAGGAAGAAGGCCCTCCAGCCAATACCCCAAGGGAAGGGGTTGCCGTTGGAGCTGGAGCTAGAGCTCATGGCGATGGGGAGGAGGAAGGTTGACAATGAGAGAAGAGAGGGGGTGGGTAAATATTGGTGGGCAGGGTGAGTAAATATAAGGGGGGTAGGGGGTTGAGAGGAGGAGAAGAGTAACAGTCATGCCATTTTAACTGCAAGCTCTTGAATTAGCCATGAACTCTGTGCAATGCCTAACTCCATGACTTGTGTGCAGATCGAGGACAACAATGAGATGGGCACGGAGGTGCTCCCGGCCGTTGACAGCAAGGGCAAGCAGCCCCTTCACCCAATGCCTGACGAGGTTGAGCTGCCGCCCACCGCCAAGGAAGACCCGAAGACGCCTGAGCGTGGCGACGACGAGGGCATGGAGGAGCCCCCCAGCAACAAGCGCCGCAACTACGGCCACTACCATCAGGAGGATGGCCCAACTCACTTCTACAAGGTCATCCTTGCACCGAACCTTGAGTGCATCCCCATGCCCCTGGACTTCACCAAGCACTTCGTCGCGGTGCCGACGGAGTTCAAGCTCAGGAACAACAGCGTCTGCTCCTGGAAGGTGACGGTCAAGCTGATGAACGGCAGGTGACCCTGGATCAGGATTGGGCCACCTACGCAGCTATTCATCAGATCAAGATCGGCTACATGGTGACGTTCAAGCTCCTCACTCCCGACACCCTCAAGGTCATCATCTTCGACGACGATGGCATTGAGGTCGTCAACAAGTGCGGGAAGCACGACGAAGCCTTCGCTGCCAAGGAGTAGGGCTGGGGCCTCCCTAAGTACTATGGAGTCTGCTATGGTTTATGCGTATAACTGTTATGAACTGTCGTATTGCTTATATCTGAATTATATAGTTGATGCTCTGTTTATATTCTGTTGTGCTTATGATGTGTGCTGCCGAAGTGTGGTGGTAACCTCATCAACTAGCCAAAGAGGTTACCACACATCAGACCTTGCATACAACCAAATACCATGCTTTGGGTTGGTGGACTAACATGCAGTCAACCAAACACCAGGCAGTGTGGTTCAGCCCATGCAGGTAAGAGGGCATGCATGCAACCAAACAACATGCATATGGTGCATTTGAGGCTGCATTTGCATAGCCATGTTGGGTGGAGAAGTGTATGCGATGCGGGTACTGTAGGACACGGCAACCAAACAGCCCTTTGTGTTCCACCAGATCCATCATTGTGATTGGTCATAAAAGAAATAAAAGATTCATCAATGATATGATTCCTGCCCCTCCAATGCCATGGCTCCTCAACTCCCAGCGACAGTTCAGAATAGTACAGTTTGACAAATTTGATGCCCTCACTCATACGCCAAATGTGCACAACTAACGGCAACTAACCTCTACTAATTCAATACTTATTGCTCAGTTGACAGGCACTACATTAAATTTAAGGACACCATGCCATTGGAGCAATGCCCCGTATTTTCTTGCCAAAAGCATAATGGAGGCGTCATGCGTTCTTACAAGGAAACGAGCCAACAAGAAAATGGAGGCAGCGTGCATTTTCTTTTTGGCGTTCGTACAAGGAACGAGACAACAACAATTTTGAAAGAAGAATGTAGATAACCTAAGCACCACCCGAGAGCCTTGCTGCCGGCCTCTGGCAATAATGCAGCTAGAATATGTGGGAGTTTATCTCATGGAAACGTTAACAATTCGGATCCCGCCAATTGGTTGGAACGGCAGCTACTCCCTCCGCGTGCTGCCGCAGTGGCCGACGCGGCCGCGCTGCCTATTTAAAGCAACTCGAACTGGCCCACCCAAATGGACGCGATTTTGATCGCATTTTGTCCGTTTAGATCGGTCAGGCGGACACAAATGTCCGCTTCTGCGTTTGGGTCGTGCATGCGTCCAACGCTAGCCCGACCCATTTTGACGGCGCGAGAAAAAAAAGAGTGCATGCATATTTAAAATAAAAACAACAGTAATTGTACATTAAAGCCGGCCAGGAAGGCCGGCGAGAGTCCACGCGTCCACATTTGCACTAAAGAAACTAAAAACAAACTAAACTACGAGGCGGCGCGCTGCCCCAGGCGTCGTCGTCCTCCTTGGGGTCGGTGAGGTCGATGAGCGTCGGCGCAGGACCGACCCATGGGAACGCCGTGTTCCAGAGGGCGTTCATGTCGGGCGCGGGCTATGCCGCCGCGGGGGGCTGTGCGGCCGTGGCCTGGCGCGCCTCCTCCTCGGCCTCGCGCCGCTCGTTCTCGAGATCACACTCGAGCATCTCGAGGTACCCGATGTGGCGGCGCTCCTCGGCCAGTTGTCGCTGGCACCACATCTCGAGGTACGCCGCCTCCTGCGCCAGCGTCGCCCCCACCCAGACCGGTGGCACGCTGACCCACTCGCGCACTACTCCCTTCCGGGAGTAGCGCTCGATGGGGACGGCTACAACTCCGGCTGCGGTTCCGGCTCGGCTTTGACGCCGCGGCAGAGACGGGATGGCGGGGCCACCAGCGGCAGGACGCAGTCGCCCGTCGCGGAGAGGGCAATGGCCTGCGCCATGGTTGCCTCGTAATCTGCCTCCTCTTCCTCGACCGCCCCGCCCTGCGCCGCTCGTCCTCCTCGCTCTCCCGGTAGACCGCCGCAAGGGCCGCCTGGTAATCGTCCTCCGTCGCCTGGTCCTCCTCGCGGACGACGAGCGGTGTGGTCGACCTCGCGACCGCCGTGTCGCCTTGCCTCCTTGTGCTCGAAGGTGAACCATCGAGCCCAGTTGGGAGAGTCGCTTGCGTAGGCGGGGTCGCGACGCTGCTCCGGCGTCAGGACCGCCCGCCGGCGCCGCACCTCCTCCACGTGCGCCCTAGCCGACCGCGGCACCGTCGGCACGGGGATCCTCTTCGGATCCAGTACCAGTCGTGCGGCGGGGTGGCGTCGGGGTATGGGAGAGGCACGCAGTGCTGCCAGTGCCACTCCGCCTGGTGCACTGGCACGTTGACGTGCTGCCTTTGCTGGCGAACCGGTGCCGGCGGAGGCGGGAGGACTCTGCGGGAAAAGAAATGGCAAGGGACTTGCCCTTGGCCTTGCTGCTGTCGACGCCAGAGAATAGCCCCATCTGGCTTCACTGGGGTGGCTAGGGTTGTTGGGAAACGTAGCATGCAATTTCAAGAAAAATTCCTACGCTCACGCAAGATCTATCTAGGAGATGCATATCAACGAGAGGGGGAGAGTGTGTCCACGTACCCTCGTAGACCGAAAGCGGAGGCATTTGCCAACGCGGTTGATGCAGTTGAACTTCTTCTTGTTCCGACCGATCAAGTACCGAATGTACGACACCTTCGAGTTCTACACATGTTTAGCTCAATGACGCCCCTCAAACTCTTGATCCAACAGAGTGTCGAGGAAGTAGAAGAGTTCCGTCAGTACGACGGCATGGTGACGGTGATGGTGAAGTTATCCGTGCAGGGCTTCGCCTAAGCACTACGTGAATATGACCGGAGGCATAAACTGTGGAGGGGGCACCGCACACGGCTAACAAACGTTGGTGTGTCTTCTAGGCGCATCCCCCTTCATATATAGGTGGGAGGGAGAGGGGGCGGCTGATGTCTACTACACAACCTTCTTCTTGTAGACGTTGTTGGGCCTGCAAGTGCACAGGTTTGTAGGACAATAGCAAATTTCCCTCAAGTGGATGACCTAAAGTTTATCAATCCGTAGGAGGCGTAGGATGAATATGGTCTCTCTCAAACAACCCTGCAACCAAATAACAAAGAGTCTCTTGTGTCCCCAACACACCCAATACAATGGTAAATTGTATAGGTGCACTAGTTCGACGAAGAGATGGAGATACAAGTGAAAAATAGATAGTAGATATGGGTTTTTGTAATCTGAAATAATAAAAACAGCAAGGTAACAAGTGATAATAGTGAGCGTAAACGGTATTGCAATGGTAGGAAATAAGGCCTAGGGTTCATACTTTCACTAGTGCAAGTTCTCTCAACAATAATAACATAGATAGATCATATAACAAGCCCTGAACATGCAACAAAGATTCACTCCAAAGCCACTAATAGCGGAGAACAAACGTAGAGATTATGGTAGGGTATGAAACCACCTCAAAGTTATTCTTTCGGATCGATCTATAAAAGAGTTCGTACTAGAATAACACCTTAAGACACAAATCAACCAAAACCCTAATGTCACCTAGATACTCCATTGTCACCTCAAGTATCCGTGGGCATGATTATACGATATGCATCACACAATCTCAGATTCATCCAACCAACATAAAAGTACTTCAAAGAGTGCCCCAAAGTTTCTACCGGAGACTCAAGAACGTGTGACAACCCCTATGCATAGGTTCATGGGTGGAACCCGCAAGTTGGTCACCAAAACATACATCAAGTGGCACATGATATCCCATTGACACCACAGATAAACACGGCAAGACATACATCAAGTGTTCTCATAAAAGACTCAATCCAATAAGATAACTTCAAAGGGGAAACTCAATTCATCACAAGAGAGTAGAGGGGGAGAAACATCATACGATCCAACTATAATAGCAAAGCTCGGGATACATCAAGACCGTGCCATAGAGGGAACACGAGAGAGAGAGAGATCAAACACATAGCTACTTGTACATACCCTCAGCCCCGAGGGTGAACTACTCCCTCCTCGTCATGGATAGCGTCGGGATGATGAAGATGGCCACCGGTGATGGGATCCCCCTCTGGCAGGGTGCCGGAACAGGGTCCCGATTGGTTTTTGGTGGCTACAGAGGCTTGCAGCGGCGGAACTCCCGATCTATCTTTTGTTCTGAAAGTTTTAGGGTACGTAGGTATATATGGGTGCAGGGGGTACGTCGGTGGACCTCCGGGGTGCTCACGAGGCAGGGGGCGCGCCCGGGGGGGGGGGGGGGGGCTGGGGGCGCCCCCACCCTAGTGGGCAGCCCGGGACTCCCCTGACGTGCACTCCAAGTCCATCAGGTTGCTTTCCTTCCAAAAATAACTTCTCCAGTTGATTTCGTTCCATTTTGACTCCGTCTGATATTCCTTTTCCTCGAAACACTGAAATAGGCATAAAACAACAAATCTGGGCTGGACCTCCGGTTAATAGGTTAGTCCCAAAAATAATATAAAAGTGGATAATAAAGCCCAATATTGCCTAAAACAGTAGATAAAGTAGCATGGAGCAATCAAAAATTATAGATACGTTGGAGACGTATCAAGCATCCCCAAGCTTAATTCCTGCTCGTCCTCGAGTAGGTAAATGATAAAAAATAATTTTTGATGCGGAGTGATACTTTGGCATAATTTCAATGTAATTCTTCTTAATTGTGGCATGAATATTCAGATCCAAAAGATTCAAGGCAAAAGTTCATATTGACATAAGAATAATAATACTTCAAGCATACTAACTAAGCAATTATGTCTTCTCAAAATAGCATGGCAAAAGAAAGTTCATCCCTACAAAATCATATAGTCAGGCTATGCTTCATTTTCGTCACACAAAGATGTTCCCAACTTCTATACCCCCGATGACAAGCCAAGCAATTGTTTCATACTCAAATAATCTCAAACTTTTTCAACCTTCACGCAATACATGAGCGCGAGCCATGGATATAGCACTATGGGTGGAATAGAATATGATGATGGGGATTGTGTGGAGAAGACAAAAAAGGAGAAAGTCTCACATTGACGAGGATAATCAGCGGGCTATGGAGATGCCCACCAATTGATGTCAACATGAGGAGTAGGGATTGTCATGCAACGGATGCACTAGAGCTATGAATGATCAACAAAAGAAAACTAGTGGGTGTGCATCCAACTCGCTTGCTCATGAAGACCTAGGGCATTTGAGGAAGCCCATCGTAGGAATATACAAGCCAAGTTCTATGATGAAAGATTCCCACTAGTATAAAAAGACAACTTATGAGACTCACTACATGAAGAACAAGGTGCTACTTTGAAGCACAAGTGTGGAAAAAGAGATAGTAGCATTGCCTTTTTTTTTCTTTTTTTGGGCCTTTCCTTTTTTCTTTTGGCCTTTTTTTCTTTTTTTCTTTCGACAATGCTCTAATAATGATGATCATCACACTTTTATTTTTCTTACAACTCAACAATTACAACTCGATACTTAGAACAAAATATGACTCTATATGAATGCCTCCGGCGGTGTACCGGGATGTGCAATGACTCATGAGCGACATGTATGAAAGAATTATGAACGGTGGCTTTGCCACAAATACAATGTCAACTACATGATCATGCTAGCAATATGACAAAAGTAATGTGTGTCATATGAACGGAACGGTGGAAAGTTGCATGGCAATATATCTCGGAATGGCTATGAAAATGCCATAATAGGTAGGTATGGTGGCTGTTTTGAGAAAGGTATATGGTGGGTGTATTATACCGGCAAAAAGTGCGCGGTATTAGAGAGGCTAGCAAAGGTGGAAAGGTGAGAGTGCGTATAATCCATGGACTCAACATTAATCATAAGAACTCATGCACTTGTTGCAAAAATTTAGAAGTCATCAAAAACCAAAGCACTATGCGCATGCTCCTAGGGGGATAGATTGGTAGGAAAAGACCATCGCTCGTCCCCGACCGCCACTCATAAGAAAGACAATCAATAAATAAAATTGTGCTCCAACTTGATCACAAAGCGGTTCACCATACGTGCATGCTACGGGAATCACAAACTTCAACACAAGAATTCTTTAAATTCATAATCACCCAACTAGCATCACTTTAATATTATGACCTCCATATCTCAAAACAATTATCAAGCATCAAACTTATCTTAGTATTCAACACACTCATAAGAAAGTTTCACATATCTTGAATACCAAGTATATTAATTTTAAGCAAATTACCATGATATTAACGACTCTCAAAATAATCTAAGTGAAGCATGAGAGATCAATAGTTCCTTTAAAACAAACCCACCACCATGCTCTAAAAGATCTAAGTGAAGCACTAGAGCAAAAATTATCACGCTCAAAAGATATAAGTGAAGCACATAGAGTATTCTAGCAATCCCAATTTGTGTATGGATCTCTCTCAATAAAGAATTTCAGATCTTGATACTTTATTCAAACAGCAAGCAAAGCTAAAGAAAACTATAATGCAAGGATAGCACAACTCATGTGAAGAAGCAAAAACTTAGGCTCAACCGATACTAACTGATAGTTGTTGAACAAGAAAGGTGGGATGCCTACCGGGGCATCCCCAAGCTTAGATGCTTGAGACTTCTTGAAATATTGTCTTGAGGTGCCTTGGGCATCCCCAATCTTGAACTTTTGTGTCTCCTTAATTTCTCTCATATCATGGTTTCTCTTTTTATCAAAAGCTTCATTCACAATAAACTCAACAAGAACTCGTGAGATAGGTTAGTATAAACCAATGCAAAACCTTATCATTTCCTACTGTATCAAATCACCAAAATTATTATTCCACATTGAATACTAAATGCCTCTGCATATTTAATACTCATATCATCAAATAGAATCATTAAACAAGCAAACATATGCAAACAACGCAAACATATGCAAACAATGCAAACATAACAGCAATCTGCCAAAACAGTACAGTCTGTAAAGAATGCAAGAGTATCAATACTTCCCTGACTCCAAAAATTATGAACCAAAATTCCCACTGTAATAAATTTATCAGATCTCAATATGCAAAAAGATTCAACGTTATACCATTCTCTGACTTTTCTAGGGAATTTTTGCAACAGCGGTAAACTTTCTGTTTTCAAACAGCAACATGCAAACTAGCAAAATAAGCATGGCAAAGGCTATCCTTGACTTTTTTATTGAACCTAAAGATGCAAAACATTACTCTAACTAACATCAAGCAAAAAATAACAAGAAAAAAAGACGCTCCAAGCAAAACACATATCATGTGGTGAATAAAAATATAGCTCCAAGTAAAGTTACCGATGAACGAAGACGAAAGAGGGGATGCCTTCCGGGGCATCCCCAAGCTTAGGCTCTTGGTTGTCCTTGAATATTACCTTGGGGTGCCTTGGGAATCCCCAAGCTTAGGCTCTTTCCACTCCTTATTCCATTGTCCATCGAATCTTTACCCAAAACTTGAAAACTTCAACCACACAAACCTCAACACAAAACTCGTAAGCTCCGTTAGTATAAGAAAATAAAACCACCACTTAGGTACTGTAATGAACTCATTCTAAATTCATATTGGTGTAATATCTACTGTATTATAACTTCTCTATGGTTCATACCACTTAATACTAGCCATAGATGCATCAAAATAAGCAAACAACACATAGAAAACAGAATCTGTCAAAAACAGAACAGTCTGTAGTAATGTGTATCAAACGTATACTTCTCGAACCCTAAAAATTATGAAATAAATTTCTGGACCTGAGTAATTTGTCTATTAATCATATGAAAAAAGAATCAACCTAAAGTCTCTCTCCAGTAAAAATGGCAGCTAATCTCGTGAGCGCTAAAGTTTCTGTTTTTCACAGCAAGATCACATAAACTTCACCCAAGTCTTCCCAAAGGTTCTACTTGGCACTTTATTGAAACAAAAGCTATAAAACATGATTACTACAGTAGCATAATCATGTGGACACACAAAAACAGTACGGATAAATATTGGGTTGTCTCCCAACAAGCGCTTTTCTTTAATGCCTTTCTAGCTAGGCATGATGATGGCAATGATGCTCACATAAAAGATAAGAATTGAAACATAACCGGAGCATCATGAAGCATATGACTAGCACATTTAAGTCTAACTCACTTTCTATGCATAGGGATTTTGTGAGCAAACAACTTATGGGAACAATAATCAACTAGCATAGGAAGGTAACACAAGCATAGCTTCAAGAATTTAAGCACATAGGGAGGAAACTTGATATTATTGCAATTCCTACAAGCATATGTTCCTCTCTCATAATAATTTTCAGTAGCATCATGAATGAATTCAACAATATAACCAGCACCTAAAGCATTCTTTTCGTGATCTACAAGCATAGAAAATTTACTACTGTCCACATAAGCAAAATTCTTCTCATTCGGAATAGTGGGAGTATCATAAGAGACTTGAACACTAAAAATTGTTTCCACATTAAAAGAGTAATGTTCAGAAAAAGGGTAATCATAATCATGACAAATTTTATAAATATAATCATCACTACTTTTTATAGCATAAGTTTCATCACAATAATCATCATAAGTAGCAACTTCGTTCTCATCATAATCGATTGAAACCTCTCCCAAGATAGTGGAATCACTAAATAAAGTTGACACTCTTCCAAATCCACTTTCATATTCATCACAATAAAATTCAACATCCTCCAAAATAGTGGGATCACTACTTCCTAAAGTTGACACTCTTCCAAACCCACTTTCATCAATATAATCATCATAGGTAGGAGGCATGCTATCATCATAACAACTTTGCATATTGTCGGTGTCAAAACCGGCGGATCTCGGGTAGGGGGTCCCGAACTGTGCGTCTAGGCGGATGGTAACAGGAGACAAGGGACACGATGTTTACCCAGGTTCGGGCCCTCTTGATGGAGGTAAAACCCTACGTCCTGCTTGATTAATATTGATGATGTGTGTTACAAGAGTGGATCTACCACGAGATCAAGGAGGCTAAACCCTAGAAGCTAGCCTATGGTATGATTGTTGTTCGTCCTATGGACTAAAGCCATCTGGTTTATATAGACACCGGAGAGGGCCAGGGTTACACAGAGTCGGTTACAAGGGTAGGAGATCTACATATCCGTATCGCCAAGCTTGCCTTCCACGCCAAGGAAAGTCCCATCCGGACACGGGATGAAGTCTTCAATCTTATATCTTCATAGTCTTGGAGTCCGGCCGATGATGATAGTTCGGCTATCCGGACACCCCCTAGTCCAGGACTCCCTCAGTAGCCCCTGAACCAGGCTTCAATGACAACGAGTCCGGTACGCATATTGTCTTCGGCATTGCAAGGCGGGTTCCTCCTCTGAATAATTTATAGAAGATTGTGAACACCAGGATAGTGTCCGGCTCTGCAAAAATAAATTCCACGTACCACCGTAGGGAGAATAATATTACACCAGTTCAATCTGCCGACACGTTTTGTGGCGTGACATAACACCACTACCAAGCCTTTACTTGAATTGTTTTTATTGTACCACCTCAGCGCGTTTAGCGAAGCAGTTTCCTTGGCACGTCTTGTCGAAGCAGAGATCGTGTTCCCCTTATTCCGGGATTCCCATCAATACAGACGTGGGTAACCCAACCACGCCATTGATTGCGGCGCTGGGGAGATAAGCGAGTTTTACCAGGCCGATGGGGACACATGTTTTTGTCCGCCCATATAAGGGGATAATGATCCAACCCTTTTACCTGCGCCTTCTTCCTCCTTGGCTTATCCATCTCCGCGAACTCAAGCTCTAGCGCCCAAGTCCGCACTTCTCACCTCAACCTTCTCCAACTATGTCCGGAGCGGGAGGCAAGTGGATGGCCTTCTCCGTCACGGAGGGGCAGATCCAGAAGCTGCGCGACGCCGGATATTTGTCCAGCAACATCGCGCACCGGCTCCCCGACGAGGGAGAGCTCATCCCCACCCCCAGGCCCCATGAGAGGGTAGTATTCCTTCTCCATTTCCTCCGCGGACTGGGCTTCCCACTTCATCCCTTCGTCCGGGGGCTCATGTTCTACTACGGCCTGGATTTCCATGATCTGGCCCCGAATTTCATCCTCAACATCTCGGCGTTCATCGTCGTGTGCGAGGCCTTCCTCTGCATCCAGCCCCACTTCAGCTTGTGGCTCAAGTCCTTCAGTGTCAAGCCGAAGGTTGTGAAGGGCAGCCAAGCGGAGTGCGGAGGCGCCATGGTGGGCAGGATGTCCCACATTACTTGGCTGGAGGGCACTTCCGTGGAAACCATTAAGGGATGGCAATCGGGGTGGTTCTACATCACTGAGCCGCGTGACCCTGATTGGGCAGCGGCCCCCGAATTCAGATATGGCATTCCTACATGGCTCACCTCCTGGAAAGAGAGTGGCCGGATCTGGGGTGATTCGGAGGAGCTGACCGAACTCCAAGCCTATATCCAGAAGCTGGTGGACAAGAAGCTCAAGCTTGTCAACATAGTCCAGGTCATGCTCATTCGCCGGATTCTCCCGTGCCAACAACGGGGTTTCAACATGTGGGAGTTTGATCCGGCGCAGCACCAGACTCTGAGCGGGCTCTTCGACACTACGTACGAAGATGTCTGGAAGGTGATGTTCAAGGGCGTCGAGGCTCCCGCATCCGCTACGAAGATCGCAGATTCAGCTCGCAGCGTCCGGCTGACGAGGTAAGTGATTTTGTCCTTTACAGAACGCTCGTTTTCCATAGTTTGACTCTATGCGGGATCTAAACTCCCTTTTCCTTTGACAGGACTGGCTGGCGAAGGCCGAACAGACTATCTGTCCAGCCCCATTGCCAGAGGACCCAGCGGACGCTCGTCTAACGGGGCTGCTGGCTCCGGCACCCCACGTGGTGCCGGAGAAGAAGGCCAAGAAGAAGGCCACAGGGACTCGAAAGAGTTCCCGTTTTCAGGTCCTATCGGATGACGACTCCGAGGCCGACTCCTCTCACCAAGGTGAGGAGGAGAAGAAGAAAGCCTCTCCCCCAGTGGGGGAGAGAAGAAAAGGAAGGCCTCCCCAACGAGGGAGGCCGAAGGGTCCAAGAAGGGAAAAACTCTTCCCCCGGACTGCTCTGCCAACGCCAGTGATGACGACGAGGACTGGCCTCCAAGGGCCAAGCCCCTGGCGAGATCGTGAGTATCCGGACTCCCGAATAACTTCATGGATTTTATTTTTTTGCCACACAATGTCTTTCTAATGCCGCATACAACCCTGCAGTCTGCCCAAGGACGATCTTCCCGCTTCGTCGAGCGGGTCTTTAGGTGCGTCGGATATGGATTCTCTTCCGACCGCCTCCACCCCCTGTGACACGGACGATGCCGAGGTAGGATCCCGGGAAGGGACCCGCCAGGAGGAGGAGGCCCTGGAGATGTCGCAGGACAACCTCTCGGACTTTGCACCGGACTCGGCTCCGGATCCCATAGTGGCTCCGGAGTCCGGCGGGCGGCCCCTTCGTAAGAAGGGCAAGACCGTGACACCGGCAGCCTCCGTCCAACCGGAGGCGCCGGATAGCTTGCTGGAGGCGCTCAACGGCGCCTCCATTGAAGAGGAACACCGCACTGTTATGAGTGCGGTGATTTAGAAGGTGCAGCTCGCCAAGAGCGGGCTGACCGAAGCCTGCAGCAGCCTTCTAACAGGCTTTGAGGTAAGAATTTTGATATATGTAAAATAGTACCGCATAGACAGTAGCCCCTGATGCTCGGTTCGGTGTTCGAAAAGAAAAGCCGGACTGAGGATCTAAGAAGATATACACAGGAGTCATAAAAATTATGTCAATATGGGATTGCAGGCTGCGCTGCTGACCTCTGCCGCACTGACTGCGGAGGTCAATACTTTGAAGGAAAGCCTTGAGCGGTCCGAGAATGAGCTCGGCCGTGCCAAGAAGCAGCTCGAGGACAAGGAAGGTGAGTAACACCTTATTAAAATTGTACCTTACAGAAAAGGATTTTGGTTGCAAAAAGAATGACAAGGATAACGTGGGTATTGCAGGGGCCACTATCGAGGTGGCGACCCTAAAAGAGGTGGTGGCCGCGGCCGAACGCAATGCGGCCGCGGAGCGCACTGAGCGAGAGAAGCAGGAGGCGCAGGTACAACAAGAGCTCCAGGATCTCGTGAGAAAACATGAGAGCCTGGAGCGTGACTCAAAGACTCGAGAGTCTGAGCTTGCAACAGCTCTTGAGAGTGCCAAAGCCGCTAAGGCCGAAGCCTACAAGGCCCTCTAGGAAATCGAGGCGTTGAAGAAAATAGCAGCGGGTAAGGAATTTTCATGCAAAGTAAGCATGTGAGTGTTAATTACCTATTGCTTACCCGAATTCGGAGCTCTCAAGGAGCGTTCGCAGATCTTCCTCGCAGCGTGTCCGATGCTGCCGTGTTCTACTGGGCCGAGGAGGGGAGCTCGACGGAGAAGGTCTTCTGGTCTCAGTATGCTGAGGCCGGACATCCGGTGCCCCTTAGCGACCAGCTAAAGCAGCTGGTCGAGCTCCACAAGGCGGCCGAACAGGCCATGAAGGGCCTCATAGTTCGGCTGTGGCCTAAGGAGGCCATGCCTGGGACCTACTTCGGCCTGGTGCGGCGGCTGGTGGATGCGTTCCCGTGGGTTGAAGTCATCAAGCACTCCGCCTGTATTGAAGGTGCCCGTCGGGCCCTTGCCCACGTAAAGGTGCACTGGGGCAAGATGGATGCCCAGAAGTTCGTGACGGACCCGCCACTAGAGGGCAAGGAGCATCGCACGCCCGAGATGTATTATAAGAGTGTGCTGAAGGGCGCCCACACTATTGCGGGTGAGTGCTCCAAAGATGTAATATTTCAGTAGACTCACATTTTGTTATCCTGTGCGCTGAAAACTTAGTTCATTTGCGCTAAGCAACGCATTTTAATTTAAAATATTACCTTCTCTGCGGCTGTTTATCAAATCTGAGAGATGGCAAGTCATCGGCTTCAACCCCCATGCCACGAGTGCTGGGGTGTTCGGGATAAATTTGAGCACTATTGTTCCCATATTTGGGTCCATCTAGGGAGGCGCTCAACACAACGAACAAGGCAACCGGACTTATAATGCTTGAACACTCTCACTTAGCCATAGAATTCTATAATTTTAAATTTCGGCGAAGCCCCTAGTCTTCAGAAGGCTGAATTTGGGGCGCTATCCACGCCTGGGCCGGACTAAGTCGGCTCCTCGCTCTAAGCGGCATAAGTCTTTAAGGACTCGCAAAGAACCTCTCGAACAGCGACCAGCTCTCGCCTCATCATGACGGTAAGTTTTAGCTTTCTCCATTGAGGCATTAACCCAGCTCAACTGGAGCGCAATCGCAGTGGTTCTCCCAGTGCTACCTTAGCCGATACAACGGAACGTAAGGTACCAAAACATGGGAGCCGGGCAAACCCAACTATTGACCCAAGACATGATTTGGAGCCGATGCATATAATGCTATAAGTTCGGGGTGCCGCACTTGTGAAAGTGTTCGGACTTATCACACCATGATGCGGGAAACGTAAGCCCCTGGTGTATTTAGCCGTACCAAAATGTACGGATGCAACATGTCATAGATGAACATATGTATAAGAAAGAAATGCAATTTGAAGCAAAAAGGTGCTTCATTACTTGATTCAAGAAAAACTGCTGTAAGTGCAGAATGATACAAATGGTGCGATAAGCAAGGGATGGGATTGTTAAACATGTCCCCCTCCAGGGGTAGGCTGCGAAATGGTGCATAAAACAGATTTAATGCTCGTAATGGAGACCACCTGGATATTCGTTGTAGCCTTTCTCCTTCCGTGGCTGTTGCATCGTGAGTTCGGCATGTCTGCTACCGGACAGGGCCTCTGACGAACGGAGTCTTGTGGGAAAAAATAAAAAGGAAAAAAATAGAAAGAAAAAAAAATAACGACACACTTGAGATCCCCTGGTGTGGTTGAGCCGCAGTCTGGGCCTATCGTGGTCGTGCCCCTCTCCCCATGCCCATGTTATCTTCAGAGCATAATGGTGTACGCGAAGGACCTGTCTTGATGTTTTACAGGGGCTGGGGTTGGGGCCGCACTGCTACGCGTGCTCGGAACGTGCCAGGTGGTCTTGTTGTAGGTTACTCCGGGCGCGCTTAGCTGTGTCCGGCCGCTTAACGGCCGGACTCGAGAATTGCCTTAAGAGGCTGCATTGTACTTCTGCCGCGAGAGCCGCTGTGTGTTCCTCCATGCGGAGAGACCGTTCAGTGTTTCCGTTGACCGTGATGACTCCTCGAGGGCATGGCATCTTGAGCTTGAGGTATGCGTAGTGCGGCACCGCGTTGAACTTTGCAAACGCGGTACATCCGAGCAGGGCATGATAGCCGCTGCGGAACGGAACTATGTCGAAGATTAACTCCTCGCTTCGGAAGTTATCCGGGGATCCGAAGACCACTTCCAGTGTAACTGAGCCTGTACAATTGGCTTCTACACCTGGTATGACGCCTTTAAAGGTCGTCTTGGTAGGTTTAATCCTTGAGGGGTCTATGCCCATTTTGCGCACTGTATCCTGATAAAGCAGGTTCAGGCTGCTGCCGCCGTCCATCAGGACTCTGGTGAGGTGAAATCCATCGACGATTGGGTCTAAGATCAATGCGGCGAATCCGCCGTGGCGGATGCTGGTGGGGTGGTTCCTTCGGTCAAAAGTGATCGGGCAGGAGGACCATGGATTGAACTTCAGGGCAACTGGCTCCATCGCGTATACATCCCTGAGTGCACGCTTCCGCTCCCTTTTGGGTATGTGCATTGCGTATATCATGTTCACTGTCCGCACCTGTGGGGGGAAACCCTTCTGTCCTCTATTGTTCAGCAGTCGGGTCTCTTCCTCATCATCGCTATGCAGCCCCTTGTCATTGTTTTCGGCAATTAACTTGCCCGCCTGGTTGAATACCCAACAGTCCCTGTTGGTGTGGTTAGCTGGCTTTTTGGGGGTGCCATGTATCTGGCACAAGCGGTCGAGTATTCGGTCCAAATTGGACGGACCCGGAGTAGTTCTTTTGAATGGCTTTTTCCGCTGACCGGGTTTAGAGCCTCTAAATCCGGCATTGACTGCCGTATCCTCACTGTTGTCGCTGTTAATGTGGCATTTGTTTTTGTTACGACGCGACCTGCCATTACGGTCCTTGATATCCGGACTGCCAGAATTTTTGCTGAGGTTGTTGCTGCATGCTAGCCAGCTGTCCTCACCCGCACAGAAGCGGGTCATGAGTGATGTGAGGGCTGCCATGGATTTTGGCTTTTCCTGTCCCAGGTGCTGGGCAAGCCACTCGTCGCGGATATTATGCTTGAAGGCCACGAGGGCCTCTGCATCCGGACAGTCGACGATTTGGTTTTTCTTGGTTAAGAACCGTGTCCAGAATTGTCTGGCCGATTCGTCTAGCTGCTGAATTATGTGGCTGAGGTCATCAGCGTCTGGTGGTCGCACATATGTGCCTTGGAAGTTATCGAGGAATGCGGCTTCCAGGTCTTCCCAACTCCCAATTGACTCTGCTGGCAAGCTGTTAAGCCAATGCCGGGCTGGTCCTTTAAGCTTGAGGGGGAGATATTTGATGGCGTGAAGATCGTCACCGCGTGCCATGTGGATGTGGAGATAGTCTTCGATCCAAACCGCGGGGTCTGTTGTGCCATCGTAAGATTCAATATTCACGGGTTTAAACCCTTCATGGATTTGATGATCCATTACTTCATCTGTGAAGCATAGTGGGTGTGCGGCGCCTCTGTACTGGGCGATATCACGACGGAGCTCAAAAGAGCTTTGTCTGTTTTGTTCGGCCCGGCCGGACTTACTGTGTTTGGCGCGACGGTTGTCGTCACATATCATGGGGCGCCCACGCGATCCATAGATCGATCTTGATTGTCTTGGCCTATCCTCCAATATATCTCGCAAGTCCGGAGCGTTCCCCTGTGGCCTTGTGCTTTTCGAGCGATGTCAGGGTATGGGTCTAGTGAAGGGCCTAGAGGCCTCTCTGTCGCGACCACGGGGTGGTCGATCAGCCGTATTGTCTCCTGGTGATGCGGGTTCTTACGCCTCCTCCTCTAATCGGGGGAGTAGCTTGCGTTTAGGGTAGCTTTTGGAGGGGCGTTCGAGCTCATGCTCTTCGGCCGCGAGGACTTCAGTCCATCTGTCGGCTAGCAGATCTTGATCAGCTCTAAGCTGTTGCTGCTTTTTCTTGAGGCTGTTCGCTGTGGCCATAAGCCTGCGTTTAAAACACTCTTGTTCGACGGGATCCTCAGGCACGACGAATTCATCATCGTCGAGGCTTGCCTCGTCTCCAGAGGGAGGCATATAATCCTCTACCTCTTCTTCTGCCGCTCTCTCATGAGGGCTGGCGTCTCCGTCCTCCTGCGCTGGATCTTGCTGGAGTGGGTTGTCTTCGGCACTGTCCGGTGTATTATTATCTCTGGTGCCGGAATCTTCATTCTTGCTGTGGCGGGATTTAGAGCGGCGCCGCTGACGCTGGCGCTTGGGCTGTTTCTTGGAGGGGTCATCCTCCGCTGTTCCTTCGCCATTCCCATCCTTTGGGATATCCACCATGTATATGTCATATGATGAGGTGGCTTTCCAGTGCCCGGTGGGCGCTGGTTCTTGGTCATCTCCGGCATCGTCGTCCATACCATCGATGTCTTCGGAGTCGTAGTCTAGCATGTCGGTTAGATCGTCGATAGTGGGTACCAAGTGGGTGGTGGGTGGGCTTTGAATTTCTTCGTCGTCCGCATCCCAACCGTCCTGAACGCAGTCCGGCCACGGCTCTCCTAATAACGACAGATACTTTAGCGAACTCAAGATGTCGCCGAAAGGTGAGTGTTGAAAGATGTTCGCTGCGGTGAACTCCATGATCGGCGCCCAATCAGATCCAATCGGAGGGGGCGCGGGAGGTTCGGAGTCCGGCAAGGAGTCCGGCACCTCGGAGTCACGAGCTTCATGAGAGACAAGGTCAGTGTTTGGCTCTATCGCCGTAGAGGTTGCAGCCCCCGAGGCGGTGTCTAGCCATCCGACCTCGACCTGCGCAGCCGGCTCCGAGTTGAAGATCGGAGCGGGTTCGTGTGCGGCCTCCAGGGTACTGTCCGGCTGCAGAGCTAAATCATGCTCGCCGTGACAGTGCGGCACGCTCGGCTGTGGCTCAAATCCATCGAGGATCAAGTGCCCGCGGATGTCAGCCGTGAAGTTCAAACTTCCAAATCTGACCTGACGGCTAGGGGCGTAGCTTTCGATCTGCTCCAGATGGCCAAGCGAATTGGCCCGCAGTGCAAAGCCGCCGAATACAAAGATCTGTCTGGGGAGGAAGGTCTCACCCTGGACTGCATCATTGATGATGATCGAAGAAGCCATCGAGCCTATCGGTGACGGCACAGAGGAACTCTCAATGAAAGCACCAATGTCGGTGTCCAAACCGGCGGATCTCGGGTAGGGGGTCCCGAACTGTGCGTCTAGGCGGATGGTAACATGAGACAAGGGACACAATGTTTACCCAGGTTTGGGCCCTCTTGATAGAGGTAAAACCCTACGTCCTGCTTGATTAATATTGATGATGTGTGTTACAAGAGTGGATCTACCACGAGATCAAGGAGGCTAAACCCTAGAAGCTAGCCTATGGTATGATTGTTGTTCGTCCTATGGACTAAAGCCATCCGGTTTATATAGACACCGGAGAGGGCCAAGGTTACACAGAGTCGGTTACAAGGGTAGGAGATCTACATATCCGTATCACCAAGCTTGCCTTCCACGCCAAGGAAAGTCCCATCCGGACACGAGACGAAGTCTTCAATCTTGTATCTTCATAGTCTTGGAGTCCGACCGATGATGATAGTTCGGCTATCCGGACACCCCCTAGTCCAGGACTCCCTCACATATCAAAACTTGGGATGCTAAAAATATCATATTCATTAAACATAGCATCCCCAAGCTTGGGACAAACATTAATTCCAGCAAATATATTCTCAAATATTTCATCCTCATCAAACATAGCTTCCCCAAGCTTGGGCCCTTTCATATCATAAGCATAATCACTCTCATCATTAAAAATATTGTTAGCACCAATAGTATAGCAATTATCATCATCACAATGAGTAGTAGGAGCGACATCATTTGGGAGGGATACCTTTTTACCTTTGTTTCTCCTGCTTTTCTTTTTCTTCTTCATATTAAGTGTGGGTTCAACCTTCCTCTTTGAGCTCCTTATTGACGAGATTGGTTGAATAGAAAGCTCCTCCTCGTACCTGATTCATCATAAGAAATAATAGGAGGATATTGGGAAGTCTCTTCCCTTTCATTAGTATTCTCATCATCTTCTATTTGCTTTCTTTTCTTTAGGTAATTGGCAATATAAGGATTTTCAATGCAATTCTCTGCACAATACATATAAATCTTCTCTAGATCAAAATCAAGAAAGCTATCAAGATTAAATTTTGGAATACCCTCAGTTATACGTTTCATTTCTTCATAACCCAAAAGAAGGCTAAGCTCTTTATGATGCTCAAGGGTAATCAAATTCTCACGATATTTGGAAACGACTTGATCATGAAACAAATAGCATTGGAGCTTTAAATGACCATGTTCATTCACTACAAGGAAACCCGCTATAAAGCAACAAAAATTCTACAACATTTTGAGTATATGTTGTAAAATTCAGAATAGATACACATATATGCGTTTCAGATTTGCAGTTCATGACCCTATCATGATTATGAAAAATAATAGAGAAACATACCCACGAGGCCACGACTCCCTCGTCTCTCCCAAATCGCCGCCACCAATGCCTCGTCTCCCTCCTCCGACCCGCCTCGTCTCCCTTGCGCCGACCTTCCCCCTCCCCTCCTCCCACCACACAGCTCTGGAGGCTACCGGATCCGCCACATCCGCACCCAACCGTCCCTCTCGCGTCCCATCCAGGTCTCTTGACACAGCTCCTCGCCGCGCTACCTACGGCGGCTGCATCAGGTGATGTCCAGCGAATCCCGCTAGCGCCAAGCACAGCCCGAGGTCCCTTCGCTCCGTGGAGCCCTCCCATCCAGCTAGATCGAGCGCTCACTGCCACCAAAGCCCACCCGCGACCCATCCCCCATGGCTAGGGTTTCGGGCGTCGGATCCGGTGCTGGTGGCCATGTCGTCCTCGTCTCATCCGGTGAGTGCATCCCCTCCCCTGGCTTCATCCTCTCTCTCTCTCCCTTCTCTAACATCTGCTCTTCACTTCTCATGTAGACATGCAGGGAGGAACTGCTAGTGGACAACCTTGCTGCGGCTCGGGATGAAGCAACCATGAGCTTCCTCCTCCTCCGGCTTCAGGCGATTTGGTCCACTCCTCCCTCTGCTCTGGTTCATGGCGCATCTGGAGTTGTTGTTCTGGTGTTGTTAGGATTTTCTACTGTTTGGGATCAAGTCCCTGCTGGTTGAGGTCAATTTAATTTTGTTTTGCTGCTAAAGTGTCAAAGCAGAGGACGACCACATGCTTGACAGAGTCACGATGTGTTGAGTCTGTGAAGGTCGGCATGGCCTCGAACCATGGCAAATACACCTACTATGCTGCTGCCTTGCAAGCAGTAGTGGCTACAAATCAACCCCTAGCAGCATATTCTTTCTAGGGTAACATCATTGTAGGGTGGGATTCTGAAGCCCATCTACACAGTAACCAGTGTGTTTGAGGCAATTAGTACAAAAAACACCTAGGTATAGTTAAAATTCAGGTTAGGGTATACACGTAATTAATACAGTATATATCTCCAAGGCCCCGATTATTTTCTTTTCCAATCTTTTGTATTCTCCTGTTTCAGGTTTTGACCATGGACAACATATATTCTTGTAGGCTAATTACTAAATCAATCTAACAATGGTTCATGTGGCAGTGGAGGTGTACCAACGACAATTTGAAGTAGATTAGGAAGCTGCAGGTGTCTTTGGCGGCGAGGCCGTCCAGTGAAGGAAATGGCGGTGTGGTGATTTGTGTTCTGTTCTCCATCCTTTAAGCTCATAACAGAAGAAAGAACTATACAATCACTATTTTTATTAAGAAAAAAACCTGTCTTGTACGCATGTATTGATGAGTACTCCTCTTGACTTGATTGTGTTGTAAGGAGTAAAAGCATCATGTTGCGGTGGTCTGCAACTCTGGACGCGGGCTTCCAGCAGCACCACATAATCAAAGTTCCAAACAGTAGTGTTGGACTGCTGCCTCCAGCCAACCATAACATAATCATTGGATGTGTTTCTTATATAGAACATTTGAGTGATGTACATGTTTATTTCAGAAAACATTTTCTCAATGAAGATTTATATTATACATATTTTCCTGTACATTAGCTTTAGTTTTTTTTGCTAATTAGAAAGTGTGGTTTCCTTTTTTCACATCAACTCACTAAAGCATGGGGTTCATTTGGGGTTCCTAGATAGCTAATTTTAGGAGCACACAAGATTTAGACTCTTGCTATGTAATTAAAGGAAATCACAATATTGACTTATATCCTTTGTATATTTACTAACCCTGGATCCCAGACTTTTAAATATAAATTATAATTTGGAAAGTTTATTCATAGGAATGATAAATAGTATGTATAAATGCATTTATTAAAATAAATTTATCTCAGGCACATGTATGCCAACACAGTATCACATATAATATTACTCAATTAGTTAAAAGTATGCTTCTTTTAAAATTTATGGTTTTATTTTTTATTACATAAAAATGTTATAGTTATACATGGTAAACTAAAATTGTCCTGCACTAGTTGATGACTAGTCTAACTAACTCAAGGATAAATTCATTAAGATGTAAAGTTGCCAAGATAGTAACTAGGACACATAGAACGGGACAAATATAGATTCTCTTCTTTTATTAAGTAGAATGGAACTTGGTGAAGCTTTACTTGTGTTGCGCTGTTCTAGAGATGCATCAGACACCTGTAACCTTTTTCCCTTGGCATTGCAGCTGCACGCACCAACTTGATGTAGGGGGACACCATGGAAGGTATACACTCTCCCTCTCCCTACTGTACTACTGCTCGTTGTGTCCATGACCATTGAGCCATGCTAGGTTCTATCTGTCCATATAATGCTATTGAGCCATGTTATTCTGCAGGCTATGTCGTATATTGCGGCGTCTGGATTAGTCATCAATGATCACTAACACTCATGCCGGTATATTTTTAGAATCATAACAAGGACTTAGTTCTTGCTATAGTTCGAAGTTATGATCCTAAATTTAAATTTGATGGTGCTGAAATTAAAATGCATTTTGGGCAGTGTAATACTACACTTGCGAAAACTGAAGATTTGGTACAGAGTCGCAAAAACTGCAATACTAATGGTAATGCAGAAAAAATATATTGCATGGCCTTCCATGTTTGTACGTGTCTAATATCCTGCCTTTATCACTACTTGCATCATGTCAATGCATTATGTCTTAATTGTTTATTTTGTTATTTTCTTTGTAGATTGAAAAGATATATGGATGATTATATGGGTGTGTCACAAGTATACTGCAATGATGATGACGATGACGATATTGTGGTTCATGATGATGGATGCTTTCAATTTTAGTTAAGTTGTGGGATCTTCATGTTGGACGATGTTCCTTAGTTAGTTTTAATCAAGTTGTAGGGATGTTGATGGATGCTTTTAGTTTAGATTTTGCTGTCAAGAAAATTTTAGATTATGCATCACATTTGGATGACGTTCCTCTTGTAATATCCATTATTGTAATCCAACTGTTTTATCTGATATATGATTTCTCCTCTTGTGTATATTCTCTTAATTTTTCCCTCACTTCATACACATAATTATCATCATTATGTGGAGAATTAATTTAATTGTTGATGTTATACAATATTATTCATATTATATATGCACCAACATCTGAAGCCTTGCAAATTCTCTGGTGCCTAGCAATCAGATTTGGATTCATGTACATTAAGCACCAACGTATATAAGTGCTAAAAAACAGGTTTTTATGTGTTGTACTCTTGCAACGGTTCATTTACCAACGGTAGAATAAGCGTTGCATTATGCGGTAGCAACACTGGATAAGGCTACGCATCCCAATCCGTTGGTAAAGACCCTAGCAACGCATATATGGAAGTTTAGATACGGAAAAAAGCGTTGCTATAGGTGGGGTCATGTTGTAGTGATTGCAAAGTTCACAAGGGGTACTATAAATATTGAATCTTTCAGCACATTCATCTAGCTCTTCTTGCAACGATTTGATTTCTAAGTACTTATGCCTCTTGCAATAAATATCTTCTCTATTTGGTGTGTTCATGCAAACATGCACTCCACAAAAGTTGACATGCTCATAAGAGATATTTTCATCATAACTAGTGCAATCATCATTAGCATCATGGATATTCAAAGAATTCGTACTAACAACATTGCAATCATGCTCATCATTCAAATATTTAGTGCCAAACAATTTAGAGATTTCTTCTTCTAGCACTTGAGCACAATTATCCTTTCCATCATACTCACGGAAGATATTAAAAAGATGAAGCGTATGAGACAAACTCAATTCCATTTTTTTGTAGTTTTCTTTTATAAACTAAACTAGTGCTAAAACAAGAAACAAAAAGATTCGATTGCAAGATCTAAAGATATACCTTCAAGCACTCACCTCCCCGGCAACGGCGCCAGAAAAGAGCTTGATGTTTACTACACAACCTTCTTCTTGTAGACGTTGTTGGGCCTGCAAGTGCACATGTTTGTAGGACAGTATCAAATTTCCCTCAAGTGGATGACCTAAGGTTTATCAATCCATAGGAGGCGTACGATGAAGATGGTCTCTCTCAAACAACCCTGCAACCAAATAACAAAGAGTCTCTTGTGTCCCCAACACACCTAATACAATGGTAAATTGTATAGGTGCACTAGTTCGGCGAAGAGATGGAGATACAAGTGGAAAATAGATAGTAGACATGGGTTTTTGTAATCTGAAATAATAAAAACAGCAAGGTAACAAGTGATAAAAGTGAGCGTAAACGGTATTTCAATGGTAGGAAACAAGGCCTAGGGTTCATACTTTCACTAGCGCAAGTTCTCTCAAAAATAATAACATAGATAGATCATATAACAAGCCCTCAACATGCAACAAAGAGTCACTCCAAAGCCACTAATAGCGGAGAACAAACGTAGAGATTATGGTAGGGTACGAAACCACCTCAAAGTTATTCTTTCGGATCGATCTATAAAAGAGTTCATACTAGAATAACACCTTAAGACACAAATCAACCAAAACCCTAATGTCACCTAGATACTCCATTGTCACCTCAAGTATCCGTGGGCATGATTATACGATATGCATCACACAATCTCAGATTCATCCAACCAACATAAAAGTACTTCAAAGAGTGCCCCAAAGTTTCTACCAGAGAGTCAAGAACGTGTGTCAACCCCTATGCATAGGTTCATGGGTGGAACCCGCAAGTTGGTCACCAAAACATACATCAAGTGGCACATGATATCCCATTGTCACCACAGATAAACACGGCAAGACATACATCAAGTGCTCTCATAAAAGACTCAATCCGATAAGATAACTTCAAAGGGGAAACTCAATTCATCACAAGAGAGTAGAGGGGGAGAAACATCAAACGATCCAACTACAATAGCAAATCTCGGGATACATCAAGATCGTGCCATAGAGGGAACACGAGAGAGAACACGAGAGACAGAGATCAAACACATAGCTACTGGTACATACCCTTAGCCCCGAGGGTGAACTACTCCCTCCTCGTCATGGATAGCGTCGGGATGATGAAGATGGCCACCGGTGATGGAATCCCCCTCCGACAGGGTGCCGAAACAGGGTCCCGATTGGTTTTTGGTGGCTACAGAGGCTTGCAGCGGCGGAACTCCCGATCTATCTTCTGTTCTGTAAGTTTTAGGATACTTAGGTATATATGGGTGCAGGGGGTACGTCGGTGGACCTCCGGGGTGCTCACGAGGCAGGGGGGCGTAGGGGGCGCGCGCCCCCCACCCTCGTGGGCAGCCTAGGACTCCCCTGACGTGCACTCCAAGTCCATCAGGTTGCTTTCCTTCCAAAAATAACTTCTCCAGTTGATTTCGTTCCGTTTTGACTCCTTCTGATATTCCTTTTCCTCGAAACACTGAAATAGGCATAAAACAACAAATCTGGGATGGGCCTCCAGTTAATAGGTTAGTCCCTAAAATAATATAAAAGTGGATAATAAAGCCCAATATTGCCTAAAACAGTACATAAAGTAGCATGGAGCAATCAAAAATTATAGATACGTTGGAGACGTATCAGCGGCCAAGGGGGCGCCCAAGTAGGAGGAATCCTACTTGGGGCCCTAATCCTATTCGCCCCCTTACCACAATTCCCGAAGGGGAAAGGAAGGAGGGGGAGAGAAGGAAGGGGGAGGCTGAATCCCTCCCCTTCCTTTCTCTCTTCTCCTATTTCCTCCCCCCTATTTCAGCCTACATGGGGCGCACCAGCCCCTTAGGGGCTGGTGTGTCCCACTCTTGGCCCATTTGGCCCATGTAGTTGCCGGGGAATGCCCGGAACCCCTTCCAGTGACCCGATACGTACCTGGTACCCCGGAACATTTCCGGAGTCCGAGTACTATCGTCCTATATATCAATCTTTACCTCTCGACCATTTTGAGACTCCTTGTCATGTCCGTGATCTCATCCAGGACTCCGAACAACATTCAGTCACCAAATCACATAACTCATATTATACAAATCGTCATCGAACGTTAAGCGTGTGGACCCTATGGGTTCGAGAACTATGTAGACATGACCGAGACACCTCTCCGGTCAATAACTGAAAGGATCGAGAAGAGGTGTCTAGTGGGGGGGGGGGGTGATTAGACCCTCAACAAGTAAAGGTAGCAATTTTTAAGTTTTACAAGTTGAGGTTTGAGATTAGCACAATTTGAAGCATACACAATACATTTCAAGCAAGCATGGCAAGAGTATATGAGCATCGGAAAGTAAAGCATGCGACTTGCAAGAAAGTAAAGGGATGGGACTGGAGTGTGTAAACGCAATTGAATACGCTGAGATTTTTGGCGTGGTTCCGATAGGTGGTATCTTACATCCACGTTGGTGGAGACTTCAACCCATGAAGTGTAACAGTTGCGCGAGTCCACGGAGGGCTCCACCCACAAAGGGTCCATGAAGAAGCAACCTTGTTTATCCCACCATGGCCATCTCCCACGAAGGACTTGCCTCACTTGGGTAGATCTTCATGAAGTAGGCGATCTCCTTGCCCTTACATACTCCTTGGTTCAACTCCACAATCTTGACGGAGGCTCCCAAGTGACACCTGACCAATCTAGGAGACACCACTCTCCAAAAGGTAATAGACGGTGTGTTGATGATGGAATCCTTGCTCTTTTTCTTCAAATGAGTCTCCCCAACACTCAACTCTCTCTCACAGATTTGGATATGGTGGAAAGATGATTTGAGTGGAAAGCAACTTGGGGAAGACTAGAGATCAAGATCTTGTGGTAGGATTGGAATGTCTTGGTCTCAACACATGAGTAGGTGGTTCTCTCTCAAAAAATGAGTATTGAAAGTGTAGGCACGTTCTGATGGCTCTCTCACAAATGGAGAAGGGGGTGGAGGGGTATATATAGCCTCCACACAAAATCTAACCGTTACACACAATTTACCAAATTCGGTGGGACCGAATAGTGAAACTCGGTGAGACCGACCTGGTTCAAAATGTGAACATTAGGCTTTTCGATGGGACCGACAAGGTCAACTCGATGGGACTGATGTGCTAGGGTTAGGGCAAAACCTCATCTCGGTGAGACCGATTGCATGAACTCGGTGATACCGATTTCAGCAATATGCAAACAGAGACTTGGTCAAGCAAACTCGGTGGGACCGACTGCACATTTCGGTGAGACCGAAATAACTGCAATAGGTAACAGAGAGTTTGCAGGGCCATCTCGGTGAGACCGAGATCCCATCGATGAGATCAAACTGATTAGGGTTTCTGGCAGTGTCTATGTCAATGAACTCGGTGCCGTCGGATAGCTCAAATCGGCGGGGACGAGTTTGACTTTAGGTTTAGGACATATGTGGAAATGAGAAAGTGGTTGAGGGCTTTGGAGCTAACACTAAGCACTTTGAGCAAGCAAGTCATTAAGCAACACCTCATCCCCTTCAAATAGTATTGGCTTTCCTATGGACTCAATGTGATCTTGGATCACTAAAATAGAAAATGAAGAGTCTTGAGCTTTTGCCAATATGTGTCCTTGGCACCTTGAAGGGGTTCCACATCCTCTTGTCCTGCCACTCCACTGTTGAACTCATCTATAAGATACTTGATAGAAGTATTAGACAAACAAGAGATATGTTGACATTAATTACCAAAATCTCCTAGGGAGCACTTGTTCTTTCAATCTCCCCATTTTTAGTAATTGATGACAACATACATCAAAGCTTTACATAAAGATATGAAGTGTAAAAATTAAAGCTTTGGAAGAACATGCAACATGCATTGGCTCCCCCTACATGTAGGCAATCATGTGAACATAGATTATGAAAGTATGTGAATGCATAAACATGTCAGAGCAAGCAAAGAGTTACATGTATCTTGGCTATATGCGTCAGAGCAAATGATGTGGAATGCAGAAAAATGTACCTTCATGTTCATGAGTCCTTCTTGCAAACAATATGTACATCAGCAAGAGATCATCATGCGCATGAGTGTGATGCATATACTTACCTTGTGGTCTTGAGCTGTCTTTGGAAGAGATGAACGTGAGAAAACAAGGTTAGATAACATAGGAACATCTACTAAACAGAGCAAGAATGAGAAACCACAAGAGTACCAAGACTGGGATGACATGTAGTGAGTGAGTACTTCGTACCCTAGTGGGGATATTGACATGTCCCCAAGGGATAAAGATATGCAATGAATTCCAAAGATTTTCTTCCCTTAGATGTCTTTCTCCCCCTGAATCTGATATTGGATAATGGGAGAAGATATGGTAATAGAAAATCAGAGCAAATGAAAAAAGAAAGCAAAAGACACAAAGAAACATCTTCTACTAACATGTCTTTCCCCTCTTAAAGACACGTGGCTTCTCTCCTCTTTGAATACCAAGCATCTGGGAAGATTAAGAAGTTTGTCTCTCCCATAGGTCTCTCTCTCCCTTTGATGTGATTAGGCTTTGATGTGATTTCTCTCTCCCCCTTTGACATCAATTTCCAAGAAGGGATCTTCTGGAGCATAAGTCAAATAGGGTTGGTCCTTGAGTCACATGACAAAGCAGTATGTAGGTTGTGATGCAGGTAGAGGATAAGAATCATCAAGTGGAGCTGGACCAGATATGTAGGATGCAAATGGCAAAATATGTCCTTAGTAGTGAATTTTTAACGGTAACACCAAATCCTTTTCTTTGGTAACACCAAGTTGTTTTCGGTCTAGTCTATAAGAAAGAATATGTGAGGCCGAGTTCAACACAGAGAAAAATTTGTCATCTCAGGTCACTAGGCAAATAGGATCTCACAAAATTTTTCAAGGAATTAACTAAAGGATTTGCAATGAATTAAATGCAGGGAATGCAGAAAATAACAGAGAAAAGAAAATAAATCTACATGATGTTTTTTTGAAAGGGGAAATAGCATGCAAGAGATAAATGCAAGAACACATAGAAACACTAGAGAATTTCGTCTAGAGTTGGTTGGCGACAAAGTCACCTATGTTAGAGTATATTGACTTAGGAGTCAAGTGAGGACACTTGATCATAGGTGATACTCATTGTTTAAGCTCAAAATGGGGTTGCCATTTTTCGTTTAAGCATTTTGATGTATTCTCATCTTGTTGAGCTACTTTGACCCATGTCTTGGGGTAAAGCTTCTCTAAGATGGAATGCCATACCTTGGTGGTGGTGTTGATCCTGATCATGTAGTTGAACTTGTGTAGGATGCTCGAGGTTGATGTAGTTCATCAAGAGTTGGGAGCACCGCTTGTAGTTTGAGTTCATCTTCGTACATGGGTTAGCTTTGCAAGGAAGAGCACTTGTGTAGCCAAAATGAAAATCATGAAGTATGATACCAAATGAAATTATATATATAGAAATTGTCAAAGGATATATTGAAGGGATTCATGCTTCCTTGACTTCAACCACCATATTGTAGAGACTTGGTGATGTAGAGATTGCTTAGGATGTGAGTGAGTTGCACTCTCATAGAATTGGGGCTTATCCAAGTACCCACAAGGGTTAGATAACATGCAAGAGTACAAGTATGTCCAAGACATATGATCATCATCATAAGAGAAACATCAAGGATTAGTCATATAAAGGCTCATGCCTTGCATGCATCCAAATGGAGTTTCTACTCCAAGTTTGAGGGATCAATGATGTTCAATTCACCTCTCAAACAGAAAAATACTTTCTCATCAAGCAGTTTGGTGAATATATCCGCCAATTGCTTATCGGTACAAACATGTTTAAGATTGATATCTCCCTTAGCAACATGATCTCGAATGAAATGATGACGAACTTCAATACGCTTAGTTCGAGAATGTTGCACGGGATTATGAACAATCTTAATAGCACTTTCATTGTCGCAAAGCAATGGAACATGTTTCACATATATCCCATAATCTTTAAGAGTTTGGGTCATCCAAAGTAATTGAGCACGACATGAACCAACAGCAATGTATTCCGCTTTAGTGGTGGATAAGGATACCGAGTTTTGTTTCTTGGAGGACCAAGACACAAGAGATCTACCAAGAAATTGAAGCGGTGGATAAGGATACCGAGTTTTGTTTCTTGGAGGACCAATACACAAGAGATCTACCAAGAAATTGACAAGTACATGAAGTGGACTTTCTATCAACCTTGTCACCGACATAGTCCGAACCGGAGTAGCCAACAAGATCAAAAGAAGACCTCTTAGGATACCAAATGCCAAAGTTTGGTGTGTGAATTAAGTATCTCACTATCCTTTTCACAGCCTTAAGATGACATTCTTTGGGGGCCGCTTGATATCATGCACAAATGCACAAACTTAGTGTAATATTGGGATGGGAGGCACATAGGTATAACAATGAACCAATCATAGAGCAGTAAACCTTTTGGTCAACCAGTTCACCATCCTTTGTCAAGTCAAGATGTCCACTAGTAGGCATGGGTGTACTCATACCTTTGCATTCTTGCATGTTGAACTTCTTGAATAAGTCCTTGGTATACTTTGTTTGAGAGACAAACATTCCCTCCTTGTTTGCTTGATTTGCAAACCAAGAAAGAACTTGAGTTCACTCATCATAGACATCTCAAACTTCTCCAACATTAGCCTTCCAAACTTTTCACTTAAATGAGGGTCAGTCGAACCAAGTATGATATCATCCACATAAATTTGGCACACAAATAATTCACCATTAACCCTTTTAGTAAAAAGTGTAGAATCAATTTTTCCAATCTCAAAGCCTTTTTCAATAAGGAACTTAGTCAATCATTTATACCACGCTCTAGGAGCTTGTTTAAGACCATAAAGAGCTTTGTGAAGTTTGTAAACATGATCGGGTTTCTTGGGATTAACAAAGCCGGGAGGTTGTTTAACATAGACTTCCTCCTCAATTTCACCATTAAGAAAGACACTTTTAATGTCCATTTGAGATAAAGTGATATCATGATGATTGGCATAAGCAAGTAGGATGCGAATGGATTCAAGTCTAGCAATGGGGGCATATGTCTCACCATAGTCCATACCTTCGACTTAAGTGTATCCTTGAGCAACGAGACGAGCCTTCTTGCGAACAACTTGTCCATCTTTATCTTGCTTATTCTGAAACCCCCATTTGGTTCCAATGGCATTGTGCTTCTCATCGGGCTTCTCAACTAGCGTCCACACTTGGTTCCTCTCAAAATTGTGTAGCTCTTCATGCATGGCGTTCACCCAATCCGGATCATCAAGAGCATCTTCAACCTTCATAGATTCAATACTATAAATGAATGAGTAATGTTCACAAAAGTTAGCCAAACGAGTTTTAGAGCGAGTAATTCTCCCGGTTTGAATATCATCATAGATTTGTTCGACGGGATGATCTCTTGAGACTCTTGCTCGAACTCGTGAGAGCTTTTGTCTGGGTCGGGGTGGAACATCCTCTTCATTGTCTTGTTCTTCTCCTTGTCTCTCTTCGGTGTCGTTGGCATTGTTGTTCTCTCGTGGAGGTGGAGAAGGAGGTCGATGAGGTTCGTCTTGTTGTACATCCTCGTGTCCATTGTGTTGATGCGTTCCACTTGTGGATGCCTCCAAGTCAACTTGTGGTTTACCTTGGCGTGAAGTTGAAGCTTCCACTTGGACAGATGAGGCACTCTCCTTCACCTTCGTTGGGCGAATCTTGCCAATAGACAAGTCTTGTATTGCTTCCGAAGGATCTTTGTCACCTACATCAATTGGCAATTGCTCTACTTGCGAGCCGTTAGATTCATCAAACTTCATATCTACCGTCTCTTCAACCTTTCGAGTGAAATTTTTCTAGACACGGTATGTGTGAGAGTTTGAGCCATAACCGAGTAGGAAACCTTCATGAGATTTAGGAGCAAATTTCGAATGACGAGTCTTATCAAGAATGTAGCAGTTTGAGTCAAATACCCGAAAGTGTCCAACTTGGGGTTTGTTAGCGATGAGAAGCTCGTATGCCGTCTTGCCGAGTAGCTTGTGAAGATATAGACGATTCGTTGCATGGCAAGCTGTCTCAACCACTTCCACCCAAAAGTGTCTTGGCATCTTGTACTCATCAAGCATCGTTCTCGCCATTTCAATGAGCGTCCGGTTCTTCCTCTCAACAACTCCATTTTGTTGAGGCATGTACATAGCCGAGAACTCATGTGAAATACCTTCTTCGTCAAGAAAGGTGTCCACATTGGCGTTCTTGAACTCTGTTCCATTGTCGCTACGAACCTTCTTGATCTTCACTTCAAATTGATTTTGGGCCTTACTAGCGAAGTTCTTGAAGATCTTTTGGACCTGCGATTTATCATCAAGAAAGAACACCCACGTAAATCTTGAAAAATCATCAACAATTACCAATCCGAATGAGTTACCACCAAGACTCTCGTAGGAGTTGGGACCGAAAAGATCCATGTGAAGTAGCTCGCGCGGTCTTCTCGTGGTCATGATGTTCTTCACGGGATGACTTCCTCTGACTTGTTTTCCTTCTTGGCGAGCACTACAAAGTCTATCCTTGTCAAATATAACATATTTAACACCAAGGATATGATCACCTTTAATAAGCTTGTCAAGATTTTGCATGCCCACATGACCTAACCGTCTATGCCACAACCAGCCTTTAGAAGATTTAGCAATTAAGCAAGTTCTAGGTTGAGCTTTTTTAGTGAAATCAAGAATGTATAGATCACCTCTACGTATGCCGGTAAAGACCATATTATGATTATCTCTTCGAAACACTTGGCAATCTACTTCAGTAAATAGGACATTGAAACCAAAATCGGCTAGTCTAGATACAGAAAGCAAATTATAGCCAAGAGATTCAACGAGCATAACATTTTGTATGGAGCTGTCATGTTAGATGGCCACCTTACCGAGGCCAACCACCTTACCCTTTGAGTTATCACCAAAAGTGACATACTTTCGAGGGCCGTCGTTTTCAGCAAGCTCATGAAACATATCCTTGTCTCCAGCCATGTGAAGGTTAGCCGTAAGACCAAAGTGTCTCATAGACTCATCGAGATCATAGTCACTATCATCATCCTCATCATAGTATCCATGTTCAACATCATCTTGTGATTGATCATTTCCTAGAGAGAGTGATTCATTAGTTTTGTGATCATGACAATGTGCATCTCTATGAATTCTAATGACTTCGGAAATGACATTGCTAATGATTCCAACATCTCCTTTGGCACACTTAAGGTCACGAAGCTCAAATAGACAATCACCAAACTTAGGATCATTAGGACTCATCTTGTTTAAAGCAATGGACTTGTGAAGAATCTCATCTAAGTTTTTCAAGGAATAATCTATAAATCTTTCCTCAAGAAATCTCCATATAGTGTAAGCACATTCAAGAGTTGGCAAGCAAGCAATCAAATTTCTAGGTAATCATCTAGCGATAAGATTGACAGTTCTAAGATTGCGAATCATATCAAGAGATTCATTGGGGGTAGGATGCAAGGGGTCAACAAGGGGCACACAAGGGGTAGTAATGTAGTTGTTCAAGTGATATTCATTGAAAATCTCAAGCATCTCATTTTCCCAAGCATTATAGAACTCTCCATCAAGCATAGTTACTCTACATCTCATACTACCAATCGTAGACTCATCCATCTTCCTCCAATGGTGTTTAAACCAAAGCAATGGAAACCTGGCTCTGATACCAATTGAAAGGATCGAGAAGAGGTGTCCCCAACACTCAACTCTCTCTAACAAATTTGGATATGGTGGAAAGATGATTTTAGTGGAAAGCAACTTGGGGAAGGCTAGAGATCAAGATTCTTGTGGTAGGATTGGACTGTCTTGGTCTCAACACATGAGTAGGTGGTTCTCTCTCAGAAAATGAGTAGTGGGAGTGTAGGCACGTTCTCATGGATCTCTCACAAATGGAGAAGGGGGTGGAGGGGTATATATAGCCTCCACACAAAATCTAAATGTTACACACAATTTACCAAACTCGATGGGACCGAATAGTGAAACTCGGTGAGACCGACCTGGTTCAAAATGTGAACGTTAGGGTGTTCGGTGGGACCGACAAAGTCAACTCGGTGGTACCGCTGTGCTAGGGTTAGGGAAAAACCTCATCTCAGTGAGATCGATTTGCGTGAACTTGGTGAGACCGATTTCAGCAATACACTACTAGGGAAAAGCCTATCAGTAGCGCGGGTTTTGTCCTACCAGTAGCGCGGGTAACCGCACTACTGATACGGTGCTACAGCTAAAGGTTAGCAATAGCATTTGTTGACACGCTACTGCTATATCTACTTAGTAGTAGCGTGTACTTCAACAGCCGCTACTGGTAATTACTAGTAGCACGTCTCACTGCCCGCGCTACTACTATTATTATGTATTCTATTTATTTTTTATTTTAGGTCATATTCATGCATCTTTATACAAGTTTTCATATAGTAGCAATTTAAAGATTGTTTTTACATTATAATGAGTTATTAAATCACTAGGTGAAAGAACCACAGATTAGTTTCAAATGGATGGATCCTAAGTGACCAAGTCATGGATTATCGTGGTTCTTTCACCAATGATATAATAACTCATCATCATCATCGTCATCATCATCATCATATTAATATAAAAACTCTGGCATCGTATCATCACCAACAACACTAGCTAATAATCATCATAGTCAATACCACCAACACTATTTAATCATCATAGTCATAGTGTAACTATCTAATCACCACCAACACTAGCTAATAATAATCATCATAGTCATCACCACCAACACTCATTCTAGGTAGCTAATACACTCCTGCTGCTCTCTCTCAGATAAAATAGCATAGAACATGTGTAGCACTCCTGATTCATCATATTGGAGCATGCAGATGAACCTGTCTCCTAATTGTGGGCCGCGCTTCTGATTGCTGCCCCCTAGTACTTCTCTGCGATCCTTCACAATTTTGTTCCAGTCTTTGACTATAAAGACTTGCTCACTTTTAGAAATCCTAAATGCACTCATGTGCAATGTAGGATGTCTTGGCCGTATGCTAACCATGGACATGCGACCTTTAGCCTCGATCCACTGAGGCACAATTATCATCGGGAGTCCCTGTTGAAGAACATTGTAGTAACATACTTAGCAATGAAGTTTAGCTTAAAAAATAATGTATGCCAAAGATGCACTGAGGACAAATAGTAAAAATCTTACCATCTTTCCTAAATAGATGTGACCGTAGTTTAGTATGAACACTATTGGTCACACGTTTTGAGTACTAAGATTTTCAAGTTCAGGAAAATAATTTGTCTTGACAGTATGTAGATCCTCAAGCCATGAAACATAATGAATTATCTCCTCATAGTTTAGTTCAGCCCCGGGACAGTAGTAGGTCATGTCTACCAAGCGCCGGACATGTTTGCTTGAATGGAAGTAAGCTGTCAATAGAAATTAGTTGTCAACTTTTTTTGAATAAACAATATCCAAGACATAAATATGGTTGATAAACTCACATAATGGTAGAACTCGAGGCGTATGCGCATCGACTGATATGTCAATATTATCTTCAATATCATCTTCCGGACGAATATCAAAGGTGATAAGCATATCAGGCTCAAATGCATAAGCCTTGCATAGTGCTCTCCACTGTTTGCATTCAAAATGGGTGTAGGTGTCTGAATTGTATAATTTTGCGGCAAAACTATAACCATGCTCGGTCCTCAAGTTAACTCTTTTTACCTCCATAGTTTCCATAGTACTGAAACCAACCTTATCCAAGACATACATTCTTGGATGGCAGGGGATACGCTAGTAGAATAGTAAAAAATTAAAATTATAAGTTAAAGCCAAAGAAGCAGAAGTCATGCTTAATTACGAAAAAAGACTTGTCGTTGTGACTTACTGTATCCACTTCAAAGGTGTCATCTAGCTTGATGCTGAAGCGCCTACCACCAACTAGGCGAGGCCTGTCGCACAGGCCACGCTCGTCTTCGCAGTATTCGCACATACCGAATTCCTTTTCATCGTCAGACATTTCCTATGTTCATAGTTGAAACATTAATTAAAAATAAGGAAACTACCAGGAAACTCAACAATCGACATTCTTCCTCTCTCAAATATATATATGGTGGACACTCTCCCTCACTAAAAGACACACAAGGAGCCGAAACAAACCTAAAGTCAACCCGTTCCATATATCAAGCAATGACATAGAAAAAATGTCCTATGTTTTGCCAAAATATCATTGAATTCCCGTTCTGGCAAATCACAAGCACTCGATATTCCCTACATTTTAGCACAAGTCATGCTAAAATTCATGAAAAATTTCGGCATGACCTTTGCTAAAGACAAGACATATCGAGCGCCTGAAATTTGCTGGGACGGAAACGAATCAACATTCTGGCAAAATATTCAACATGTCTCGTCCAACTTATCCCCCTCGATAGCTTTGACTGGCATATGGCACTATACCTAGGGCGCTGTTGAGTTTAGACCAAAAGACTATTACAACAACTTCTTCCGCAATGCAACAGCTCACCCTGCCTTTCGGCGTCTTTGGAAAAAATCCAACCGTATGATGAAGATCAAAGTGTTTAGCTGGCTGCTATTCCATGATAGGCTCAACACACGTAACATGCTTCGAAGGAGACACTATAACAATGGAGATGACTTTAATTGTCTTCTTTGTGGACAAAACATTGAAGAAACACTAGAACACATGATATTCACGTGCCAGTTCAGCAAGAGGTGTTGGGCCAAGCTACACATAGAATGGCCCGACTTTGAAAACAGGCACACTGCTTTACAAAATGCTCACATAGATTGGCCGAACCCTTTCTTCACCGTGATATTCCTGACTGCTGCTGATAACCCACAAGTATAGGGGATCTCAACAGTTTCTGTGGGTAGAGTATTCAACCCAAATTTGTTGATTCGACACAAGGGGAGCCAAAGAATATTCTCAAGTATTAGCAGCTGAGTTGTCAATTCAACCACACCTAGAAACTTAATATCTGCAGCAAAGTGTTTAGTAGCAAAGTAATATGATAGTGGTGGTAGCGGTAACAAAGTAAAGACAGCAAAAGTAATGTTTTTGGTATTTTTGTAGTGATTATAACAGTAGCAACGGAAAAGTAAATAAGCGTAAACTAGTATATGGAAAACTCGTAGGCACCGGATTCGCGATGGATAATTATGCCGGATGCGGTTCGTCATGTAACAGTTACAACATAGGGTGACACAGAACTAGCTCCAGTTCATCAATGTAATGTAGGCATGTATTCCATATATAGTCATACGTGCTTATGGAAAAGAACTTGCATGACATCTTTTGTCCTACCCTCCCGTGGCAGTGGGGTCCTATTGGAAACTAAGGGATATTAAGGCCTCCTTTTAATAGAGAACCGAAACAAAGCATTAGCACATAGTGCATACATGAACTCCTCAAACCATGGTCATCACCGGGAGTGGTCTCGATTATTGTCATTTCGGGGTTGCCGGATCATAACACATAGTAGGTGACTATAGACTTGCAAGATAGGATCTAGAACACACATATATTCATGAAAACATAATAGGTTCAGATCTGAAATCATGGCACTCGGGCCCTAGTGACAAGCATTAAGCATAGAAAAGTCATAGCAACATCAATCTCAGAACATAATGGATACTAGGAATCAAACCCTAACAAAACTAACTCGATTACATGATAAATCTCATCCAACCCATCACCGTCCAGCAAGCCTACGGTGCAATTACTCACGCACGGCGGTGAGCATCATGAAATTGGTGATGGAGGATGGTTGATGATGACGATGGCGACGAATCCCCCTCTCCGGAGCCCCAAACGGATTCCAGATCAGCCATCCCGATAGAGATTAGGGCTTGGCGGCAGCTCCATATCATAAAACGTGATGAATCTTTTTTTCTGATTTTTTCTCCCCGAGAGCCAATATATGGAGCTGGAGTTGGCGTCGGAGGGCCACCAGGGGGCCCACGAGGTAGGGGGGCGCGCCCAGGGGGGAGGGGCGCGCCCCCCACCCTCGTGGACAGGGTGTGGGCCCCCTGGTCTTCATCTTTGGTGAGGATTTTTTTATTATTTATTCTAAGATATTTCATGGAGTTTCAGGTCATTCCGAGAACTTTTGTTTTCTGCACATAAAACAACACCATGGCAATTCTGCTGAAAACAACGTCAGTCCGGGTTAGTTCCATTCAAATCATACAAGTTAGAGTCCAAAACAAGGGCAAAAGTGTTTGGAAAAGTAGATACGACGGAGACGTATCAACTTCCCCAAGCTTAAACCCTTGCTTGTCCTCAAGCAATTCAGTTGACAAACTGAAAGAGAAAAAGAAAAACTTTTACAAACTCTGTTTGCTCTTGTTGTTGTAAACATGAAAAGCCAGCATTCAAGTTTCAGCAAATATTATGAACTAACCATACTCACAATAACACGTAGGTCTCACAATTACTCATATCAATAGCATAATCAGCTAGCGAGCCATAATGATGAAACTCGGATGACAACACTTTCTCAAAATAATCATAACATGATATAACGAAATGGTATCTCGCTAGCCCTTTCTGAGACCGCAAAACATAAATGCAGAGCACCTTTAAAAATCAAGGACTGACTAAACATTGTAATTCATGGTAAAAGAGATCCAGTCAAGTCATACCCAATATAAACCAATTATAATGAATGCAAACGACAGTGTGCTCTCCAGCGGGTGCTTTTTAATAAGAAGGGTGATGACTCAACATAAAAGTAAATAGATAGGCCCTTCACAGAGGGAAGCAGGGATTTGTAGAGGTGCTAGAGCTCGATTTTGAAATAGAGATAAATTATATTTTGAGCGGCATACTTTCACTGTCAACGCAACAACTATGAGATGGGTGTATCTTCCATACTACATGCATTATAGGCAGTTCCCAAACAGAATGGTAAAGGTTTATACTCCCCCTCCTCCACAAGCATCAATCCATGGCTTGATCGAAACAATGAGTGCCTCCAACATTCAACGGGTCCCAGGGGGAGTTTTGTTTAATTATTTTGATTTGCTTTGATCTTTTTGGATCATGGGACTGGGCATCCCGGTTACCAGCCCTTTCTCGTGAATGAGGAGCGGAGTCCACTTCTCTTGAGAATAACCCACCTAGCATGGACGATAAAGGCAGCCCTAGTTGCACATGAGCTACTCGAGCATACAAAACAGAATTTCATTTGAAGGTTTGGAGTTTGGCACATACAAATTTACTTGGAATGGCAGATAGATACCGCATATAGGAAGGTATAGTGGACTCATATGGAACAACTTTGGGGTTTAAGGAGTTTGGATGCACAAGCAGTATTCCCGCTTAGTACAGGTGAAGGCTAGCAAAAGACTGGGAAGCGACCAACTGAGAGAGCGACAACAGTCGTAAACATGCATTAAAATTAATTTACACCGAATATAAGCATGAGTAGGATATAATCCACCATGAACATAAATATCATGAACGCTATGTTGATTTGATTCAACTACATGTGTGAACATGTGCCAAGTCGAGTCACTCAATTCATTTAAAGGAGGATACCATCCTTTCATACCACGTCATAATCATCTCAATAGCATGTTGGCACGCAAGGTAAACCATTATAACTCATGGCTAATCAAGCATGGCACAAGCAACTATAATCTCTAAATGTCATTGCAAATATGTTTACTTCATAATAGCTGAATCAGGAATGATGAATCATCATATTTACAAAAACAAGAGAGGTCGAGTTCATACCAGCTTTTCTCATCCCAATAAGTCCATCATATATCATCATTATTGCCTTTCACTTGCCCGATCGAACGGTGTGTATAATAATAAGAGTGCACATGCATTGGACTAAACTGGAATCTGCAAGCATCCAACTCAAGAGAGAAGACAAGTAAATGGGCTCTAAGTTAGATAAACAATCATGCATATGAGAGCCACTAAGCATTTTCAATATAGTCTTCTCAACCCCCAAAGAAAGGAAAATGAATAAAAACTATTTACACGGGAAAGCTCCCAACAAGCAAAAGAAGAACGGGATATATTTTTGGGGTTTTCTTTTTAATTATTACTACTGCAGCAGGAAAAATAAACTAATACTAATTTTCTTGGTTTTTCTAAGTTTTATTAAACACACAAGAAGAAAGCAGGAAAAAGAAATTTAAACTAGCATGGGTAAAACAATGAAAGAGCTTGAGCACCGACATCTAGCAATGAGTGTGTGTGAACATAAATGTAATGTCGGTGGGAAATACGTACTCCCCCAAGCTTAGGCTTTTGGCCTAAGTTGGTCTATTGCCAAGGATGGCCTGGCGGATATCCGTAGGTGAAGCTGGGGTCGTAGTGTGATGCAGCGGCTATCGCCGCCTAAGCTGTAGCGTGGAGTCGAGCAGCCTCCACTCTCCTTTCGTACTCATCTGCCTCCTCTGTGGTAATAATATATCTTCCTCTCGCCTGAAAATCAAAGAAGGTAGGAGCAGGAAGAGCAACACGGACCACATGCCGCTTGTTAAAGATTAGTCGATACTGGTAAGGTGGTCCAGTCCTCTCAATGAACTGGTGGGAAAACATAGAATCAAGATCTAAATAAGAAGAGGGTAACTCCACATCACCCTCACGAATGTCTACATCAAGAAAATTAGCTAAGCGGGTTGCATAAATTCCTCCAAAGAAATCTCCGTTATTCCTATTCTGATGCAACCTACGAGCTACAATGGCTCCCAAATGATAAGATTGGTCCCCTAACACAGCACTTCTGAGAATGCTGAGATCAGGGGCACACATGTGACATGCTACATCCTTAGCAGTTATGCATCTACCAATCAAGAGAGCAAAATAATGTATAGCAGGAAAGTGAATGCTCTCTATAGTGGCCTGCGCTATATCTCTAGATTCCCCGCCAGTTATTCTAGCCAGAAAGTCTCTATATTTAGATTTAGGGGGATCCCTGATACTACCCCAAGATGGAAGTTTGCATGCAAGAGTGAAATCCTCTAAGTCCATGGTATAAGATTTGTCATAAAGGTCAAACATGACTGAAGGAAAATTACGCGAAGATGAAAAATCTAACCTCCCCACAAATGAACTTGTGAGGTCACGATACTGTGGGCATTTATCAGCTTCAAAGTCCTCAAGACCGGCATTACGCAAATGTGCGTAGAATTCTTCCTTAATTCCCACTTGATTCATAAAATTTTCCGAAGACCATTCACAGGGCCTCACGAGAGCGTCTCTTGGTGGTTCCTCATCACCATCACACATTGCAAGCCTGGGACATTGCTTCCTTGAAGAACCACCTTGGAACATCTTCCTAAGCATATTGTTTTCTCTGAAAAATAATTCTGAAATTTTTAGTAACTTCAAACAAAAGTGAACCAACTTCAATAAAATTGATAGTAACAACTCCCACAAGTGCCTAGAGCATATATCAAGCATTAGAACTACTTGGAACCATATAAATTTGACATGCAAGCTCAAGAACATGGTCACCTATGCAGCACAAATTTGCAATGAATAAAGCACTAGAACAAAAACTAATTGGACCAATGGAGGAGTCACATACCAAGGAACAATCTCCCCAAGCAGTTTTGCGAGAGGTGCTTTGAGCAAGGAGATCGAAAATCGCAGCAACGGGGGCTGGAACTCGTGCTTGAGTTGTTTTTTCGTGTTTGTGCAAGGCAGAGGAAGAAGATAGGTGCAGGAATAAGTGGAGGAGGGCCACCATGGGCCCACGAGGCAGGGGGGCGCACCCAGGGGGGTAGGGCACGCCCTCCACCCTCGTGGCCAGGTGGCAGCTCCCCCCGTGGTAATTTTTGCACAGTAAATTCTCAAATATTCCCAAAAAAACATATTAAATTGGCATGGCATATTTTAATATTGCACGGATAAGTCAGGAAACGGGCAGAAACATACTATTTTACTTTATTTCTACTAAGTAACATAAAATATAAAGAGGGTACAGAAGGTTGTGCTTCTAGTTTCATCCGTCTCATGCTCATCAAAAAGAATCCACTAACAAGGTTGATCAAGTCTTGTTAACAAACTCATTCCGATTAACATGGAACCGGAGAAATTTCGAATAACACTATGTTACCTCGACGGGGATATGGACATCCCCAACAATAAGTATATCATATTTCTTCTTGATAGTAGGGAGAGGAAATTCAAAACCTCCAAATATAATCGATGGAATTTTTCCAATAGAGTTAATACTATAAACTTGAGGTTGTTTCCTCGGAAAGTGTGTCGTATGCTCATTACCATTAACATGAAAAGTGACATTGCCTTTGTTGCAATCAATAACAGCCCCTACAGTATTAAGGAAAGGTCTTCCAAGAATAATAGAGATACTATCATCCTCGGGAATATCAAGAATAACAAAGTCCGTTAAAATAGTAACGTTTGCAACCACAACAGGCACATCCTCACAAATACCGACAGGTATAGCAGTTGATTTATCAACCATTTGCAAAGATATTTCAGTAGGTGTCAACTTATTCAAGTCAAGTCTACGATATAAAGAGAGAGGCATAACACTAACACCGGCTCCAAGATCACATAAAGCAGTTTTAACATAATTTCTTTTAATGGAGCATGGTATAGTAGGCACTCCGGGATCTCCAAGTTTCTTTGGTATTCCACCCTTAAAAGTATAATTAGCAAGCATGGTGGAAATGTCAGCTTCCGGTATCTTTCTTTTATTAGTAATGATATCCTTCATATACTTAGCATAAGGATTTGTTTTGAGCACATCAGTTAATTGCATACGCAAAAAGATGGGTCTAATCATTTCAGCAAAGCGCTCAAAATCCTCATCATCCTTTTTCTTGGATGGTTTGGGAGGAAAAGGCATGGGTTTTTGAACCCATGGTTCCCTTTCTTTACCATGTTTCCTAGCAACAAAATCTCTTTTATCATAACGTTGATTCTTTGATTGTGGGTTATCAAGATCAATAGCATGTTCAACTTCTACAACATTATCATTACTAGGTTGAGCATCAACATGAACATTATCATTAACATTATCACTAGGTTCATGTTCATCACCTGATTGTGTTTCAGCATCAGACATAGAGATATCATTTGGATTATCAGGTGGTTCAGCAATAGGTTCACTAGAAGTTTGCACAGTTCTATCATTTTTCTTTTTTCTTCCTTTTAGAAGAACTAGGTATATCAATATTGTTTCTCTGAGAATCTTGCTCGATTCTCTTAGGGTGGCCTTCAGGATACAAAGGTTCCTGAGTCATTCTACCCGTTCTAGTAGCCACTCTGATAGCATAATCATTTTCCTTACTATTCATTTCATCAAGCACTTCTTTCTGAGCTTTAACTACTTGTTCTACTTGAGTGGTAACCATAGAAGCATGTTTACTAACAGCTTTAAGTTCACCTCTAATATCAGCTATATAATCACTCAAGCGTTTAATCATAAAGGTATTCTGTTTTAATTGTCTACCAAAATAAGCATTAAAGTCATCTTGCTTAAACATAAAGTCATCAAACTCATCCAAGCACTGACTAGCAATTTTAGTAGGAGGGACTTCAGCTTTATCATACCTATAGAGAGAATTTACCTTTACTACCTGTGTCGGGATATCGGGAGGTTCTTCAGTAAATAAGTAATTGAGATCATACACTTCTTCAACATGTGGTAAATTAAGACCATGTATTTCTTCAATAGGAGGCAAATTCTTAACATCTTCAACTTTAATACCTTTCTCTTTCATAGATTTCTTTGCCTCTTGCATATCTTCGGGACTGAGAAATAGAACACCTCTCTTCTTCGGAGTTGGTTTAGGAATAGGCTCATTAGTTGGCTCAGGAACTGGCTCAGGAGGTAGCTCGGGAGGTGCCCAATTATTTTCTTTTGCCAACATATTATTCAATAGAATTTCAGCGTCATCTGGTGTTCTTTCCCTGAAAAGAGAACCAACACAACTATCCAGGTAATCTCTGGAAGCATCAGTTAGTCCATTATAAAAGATATCAAATATTTCAGGTTTCTTAAGAGGATGATCAGGCAAAGCATTAAGTAACTTGAGAAGCCTCCCCCAAGCTTGCGGGGGACTCTCTTCTTCAATTTGCACAAAGTTGTATATTTCCCTCAAAGCAGCTTGTTTCTTATGAGCAAGGAAATATTTAGCAGAGAAGTAATAAATCATATCCTGGGGACTTTGCACACAACCGGGATCAAGAGAATTAAACCATTTCTTAGCATCACCCTTTAATGAGAACAGAAATATTTTGAGTAAATAAAGGTAGCGCGATCTCTCATTATTAGTAAATAGGGAAGCTATATCATCTAACTTATGAAGATGTGCCACAACAGTTTCAGATTAATAGCCATAAAAAGGATCAGATTCGACCAAAGTAATTATATCCGGATCAACAGAAAAATCATAATAATCCTGATCGGGAACACAAATAGGTGAAGTAGCAAAAGCAGGGTCGGGTCTCATCCTATCTCTAAAAGATTCTTTACTCCACTTAACTAGCAACCTCTTACGTTCAAGACTATCCTGGCAAGCAAGAACAGCTTCAATAGATTCAGCATTAAAAAGATAACCCTCAGGAATAGCAGGCGTATTTTCATCATCACTAACATCATTGTGTTCAGTTTCAATAATTTCTCTTTCTCTAGACCTAGAGATTTGTTCATCTAGAAATTCACCAAGGGGCACAATAGTATCAAGCATAGAAGTAGTTTCATCATAAGTATCATGCATAGCAGAAGTGGCATCATCTATAACATGCGACATATTGGAACGAATAGCAGAAGCAGGTTTAGGTGTTGCTAGCTTACTCATAACAGAAGGTGAATCAAGTGCAGAGCTAGATGGCAGTTCCTTACCTCCCCTCGTAGTTGAGGGATAAATTTTTGTCTTAGGTCTTTCAAGTTCTTCATAGTGTCCAACAGATATAAATCCCAAGTGACTCAAAGAATAGAGCTATGCTCCCCGGCAACGGCGCCAGAAAAAGGTCTTGATAACCCACAAGTATAGGGGATCGCAACAGTTTTCGAGGGTAGAGTATTCAACCCAAATTTTTTGATTCGACACAAGGGGAGCCAAAGAATATTCTCAAGTATTAGCAGCAGAGTTGTCAATTCAACCACACCTGGGAACTTAATATCTGCAGCAAAGTGTTTAGTAGCAAAGTAATATGATAGTGGTGGTAGCGGTAACAAAGTAAAGACAGCAAAAGTAATGTTTTTGGTATTTTTGTAGTGATTATAATAGTAGCAACGGAAAACTAAATAAGCGTAAACCAGTATATGGAAAACTCGTAGGCACCGGATTAGTGATGGATAATTATGCCGGATGTGGTTCGTGATGTAACAGTTACAACATAGGGTGACACAGAACTAGCTCCAGTTCATCAATGTAATGTAGGCATGTATTCCGTATATAGTCATACGTGCTTATGGAAAAGAACTTGCATGACATCTTCTGTCCTACCCTCCCGTGGCAGCGGGGTCCTATTGGAAACTAAGGGATATTAAGGCCTCCGTTTAATAGAGAACCGTAACAAAGCATTAGCACATAGTCAATACATGAACTCCTCAAACCATGGTCATCACCGGGAGTGGTCCTGATTATTGTCACTTCGGGGTTGCCGGATCATAACACATAGTAGGTGACTATAGACTTGCAATATAGGATCTAGAACACACATATATTCATGAAAACATAATAGGTTCAGATCTGAAATCATGGCACTCGGGCCCTAGTGACAAGCATTAAGCATAGAAAAGTCATGGCAACATCAATCTCAGAACATAATGGATACTAGGGATCAAACCCTAACAAAACTAACTCGATTACATGATAAATCTCATCATACCCATCACCGTCCGGCAAGCCTACGATGCAATTACTCACGCACGACAGTGAGCATCATGAAATTGGTGATGGAGGATGGTTGATGATGACGACGGTGACGAATCCCCCTCTCCAGAGCCCCGAACGGACTCCAAATCAGCCCTCCCGAGAGAGATTAGGGCTTGGCAGCGGCTCCGTATCGTAAAACGTGATGAATCTTTTTTTTTGATTTTTTTCTCACCAAAAGCCAATATATGGAGTTGGAGTTGGTGTCGGAGGGCCACCAGGGGACCCACGAGGTAGGGGGGCGCGCCCAGGGGGGAGGGGCGCGCCCCCCACCCTCGTGGACAGGGTGTGGGCCCCCTGGTCTTCATCTTTGGCGAGGATTTTTATTATTATTTATTCTAAGATATTCCGTGGAGTTTTAGGTCATTCCGAAAACTTTTGTTTTCTGCAGATAAAACAACACCATGGCAATTCTGCTGAAAACAACGTCATTCCGGGTTAGTTCCATTCAAATCATACAAGTTAGAGTCCAAAACAAGGGCAAAAGTGTTTGGAAAAGTAGATACGATGGAGACGTATCAGCTGTCTAGAGCCTGTGGAAAGAAAGAAATAACAAGCACTTCAGAGGAATTGACCCCAACATTGCTTCTTGGTTTGCTCGCTTCAAGGAAGACCTGGGGCTCTTGCAACATAGGGTGAAGGTAGCTCATGGAGCTTCCCTGCTCGCCTACTGTGACACACTTGGTTGAGTCATTTCATATCTTTCTCACTTTTGTAAAACAAAGCTTAGTGGAAAACAGTAGAGATGGAGTAGTTACCCACCCCTGGTGGTAACACCAGGAGTGGAGGTTCTTTGTGTGTGATGTATATGTCTATGTAAACACCCCATTTATATAGATATATGAAAATAGAGCGGGAGTTCTCTCCCACGGTAGATTCCCTCAAAAAAACATTCCGGCAAAACATAGGCCACTCGGGGAATTTGCCAAGACATCCTCTATATTCAGAATGTATCATCATCGACATGAATGACATGGCAACTATATAGCACTAGCATTTTCATCATCGACATTTACAACATACTATCATTTGGCTATTCTCACCTAGAGGCCTTAAGGGGTCGACGATGGGGACGACTGCGGGGATGAGGCAGGGGAAGACTTGATTTCTGCAAAAAAAATATAAACAAAATATATTAACCACTTACTATAAGTAAACTAATTCTATTAAGCACTTACTATAAATAAACTAATTCTATTAAGCACTCACTATAAATAAACTAATTCTATTAAGGACTTACTATAAATAAACTAGTTCTATTAAACACTTACTATAAATAAACTAGTTGTATTAAGCACTTACTATAAATAACCTAGTTAGTTAACCTAGCAAGTTAACCTAGTTAACCTAAGTAATTAACCTAATTAAACTAGTTAACCTAGCTAGCCAACCTAGTTAACCTAGCTAGTTTGAATTTTTACTAATTTACTAAAAAATTCTACTCTATGCAAGAACAGAGTGAGGAGAGATGAGGGAGGGAGGAGGGAGCTGGGGGTGGGGGGAGGGAGGAAAGAGGAGGAGGGGGAGGAAGGAGGGAGGAGGAGAGAGGAAGGAGAGAGGAGGAGGGGGAGGACGGAGGTGGGAGAAGGGGGCGACCAGAGGAGGAGGGAGGAGAGAGGAGGAGGAAGGAGGAAGGAGGGAGGGGGCAGACGAAGGAGGAGGAGGGAGGAGGGGCGGCCGGGGGAGGAGGGAGGAGGGCGCGGTGGGAGGATGAGGGAGAGGAGGGAGGAGGGCATACCGAGGACGGCGGCGGCGATACGGTGGAGACAACAATGTGGCGGCGGCGGAGGAGCGAGGCAGCGGGGAGTGAGGGGAAGAAGAAGATGGTCGGGGCGTGGGGGACGAAAATTTGGGGATAAGTCCCGCATAGCAGTAGCGCGTCCCAGACGAGCGCTACTGCTAAGACTAATAGCAGTAGCGTTGTCCATGTACCAGCGCTACTACTATACCTAGCCTGCCGGCAACGGTTTGGCAGTTATAGTAGTAGCGCTTTTTGCGTGGAACGCGCTACTGCTACTTACATAGTAGTAGCGATATTTTACGCAATGCGCTACTGGTACATTGTAGTAGCGCATGTTTTTGTCCATCGCTACTCGTAAGCTTCTGTGTATAAGGTTTTCCCTAGTAGTGATAAGCAAATAGAGACTTGGTCAAGCAAACTCGGTGGGACCGACTGCACATGTCGGCGAGACCAAAATAACTGCAACAGGTAACGGAGAGTTTGCAGGGCCATCTCGTTGAGACCGAGATCCCATCGGTGAGACCGAACTGATTAGGGTTTCTCGTAGTGGCTATGTCAATGAACTCGGTGGCGCCAGATAGATCAAATTGGTGGGGTCCAGTTAGACTTTAGGTTTAGGAAATATGTGGAAATGAGAAAGTGGTTGAGGGCTTTGGAGCATATCACTAAGCACTTTGAGCAAGCAAGCCAGTAAGCAACACCTCATCCCCTTTTAATAGTATTGGCTTTCCTATGGACTCAATGTGATCTTGGATCACTAAAATAGAAAATGAAGAGTCTTGAGCTTTTGCCAATATGTGTCCTTAGCACCTTGAAGGGGTTCCACATCCTCTTGTCCTGCCACTCCACTGTTGAACTCATCTGAAACATACTAGATAGAAGTATTAGTCCAAAAAGAGATATGTTGACATTAATTACCAAAATCACCCTGGGAGCACTTGTGCTTTCAATAACCAATAGCGGAACCTGGATGCTCATATTGGCTCCCACATATTCTACGAAGATCTTTATCGGTCGAACTTTTATGACACCATACGTTATTCCCTTTGTCATGGTATGTTACATGCCCCATATTCGATCGTTGGTATCTTTAAACCTAGTTCAATTTTGTTACCGGCAAGTCTCTTTACTCGTTCCATAATACATCATCGTGCAACTAACTCATTAGTTACTTTGCTTGCAAGGCTTCTTATAATGTGCATTATTGAGAGGGCCTAGAGATACCTCTCTGATACTCGGAGTGAAAAATCCTAATATTGATCTATGCCAACCCAACAAACACCTTTAGAGATACCTTTAGAGCATCTTTATAATCACCCAGTTATGTTGTCATGTTTGATAGCACACAAGGCATTCCTCCGCTATCCGGGAGTTGCATAATCTCATAGTCGGAGGAATATGTATTTGACATGAAGAAAGCAGTAGCAATAAAACTGAACGATCATAATGCTAAGCTAACGAATGGGTCTTGTCCATCACATTATTCTCCTAATGATGTAATCCCGTTCATCAAATGAAAACACATGTCTATGGCTAGGAAACTTAACCATCTTTGATTAACAAGCTAGTCAAGTAGAGGCATACTAGGGACACGGTGTTTTGTCTATTTATCCACACATGTATCAAGTTTCTAGTTAATACAATTCTAGCATGAATAATAAACATTTATCATGAAATAAGGAAATAAAAAATAAAAAACTTTATTATTGCCTCTAGGGCATATTTCCGTCAGTCTCCCACTTGCACTAGAGTCAATAATCTAGTTCACATCGCCATGTGATTTAACACCAATAGTTCACATCTCCATGTGATCAACACTCAAAGGGTTTACTAGAGTCAATAATCTAGTTCACATCGCCATGTGATTAACACCCAAAGAGTACTAATGTGTGATCATTTTTTGCTTGTGAGAGAGGTTTAGTCAACGGGCCTGATACGTCTCCAACGTATCTATAATTTTTGATTGTTCCATGCTATTATATTACCTCCTTTGGATGTTTATGGGCTTTATTTTATACATTTATATCATTTTTGGGACTAACCTACTAACCAGAGGCCCAGCCCGTATTGCTGTTTTTTGCCTAGCAATTTCAGTATTTCGAAGAAAAGGAATATCAAACGGAGTCCAAACGGAATGAATCCTTCGGGAGCGTGATTTTTGGAACTAACGTGATCCAGAGGACTTGGAGTGCAAGTCAAGAGGCAGCTGAGGCGGCCACAAGAGGGTAGGGTGCGCCCCCTGTCTTGTAGGCCCCTCGGGCAGCCACCGACGTACTTCTTCCTCCTATATAAGCCTACATACCCCAAAAACATCCAGGGAGCAACCGAAACACAATTTCCACCGCCGTAACATTCTGTATCCGCGAGATCCCATCTTGGAGCCTTCGCCGGCGCTCTGCCGGAGGGGGAATCAACCATGAAGGGCTTCTACATAAAAACACCATAGCCCTTCCGATGAGTTGTGAGTAGTTTACCACAGACCTTCGGGTCCATAGTTATTAGCTAGATGGCTTCTTCTCTCTTTTTGGATCTCAATACAATGTTCTCCCCCTCTCTTGTGGAGATCTATTCGATGTAATCTCTTTTTGCGGTGTGTTTGTCGAGATCCGATGAATTGTGGGTTTATGATCATGTTTATCTATGAGAAATATTTGAATCTCCTCTGAATTCTTTTATGTATGATTGAGTTATCTTTGCAAGTCTCTTTGAATTATCAGTTTGGTTTGGCCTACTAGATTGATCTTTCTTGCCATGGGAGAAGTGCTTAGCTTTGGGTTCAATCTTGCGGTGTCCTTACCCAGTGATAGAAAGGGTTGTAGGGCACGTATTGTATTGTTCCCATCGAGGATAAAAAGATGGGGTTTATATCATATTGCATGAGTTTATCCCTCTACATCATGTCATCTTGCTTAGTGCGTTACTCTGTTCTTTATGGACTTAATACTCTAGATCCAGGAAGGAGTCGGTCAATGTGTGGAGTAATAGTAGTAGATGCAGGGAGGAGTCGGTCTACTTGTTGTGGACGTGATGCCTATATACATGATCATGCCTAGATAATCTCATAATTATTCGCTTTTCTATCAATTGCTCAACAGTAATTTGTTCATCGTAATACTTATGCTATCTTGAGAGAAGCCTCTAGTGAAACCTATGGCCCCCAGGTCTATCTCTTATCATATTTTCTTCCAATCTACTTTTATTTGCATCTTTGCTTTTTGCATCTATATTATAAAATACCAAAAATATATTTATCTTATCATACTATCTCTATCAGATCTCACTTTCGCAAGTGACCGTGAAGGGATTGACAACCCCTTTATTGTGTTGGTTGCGAGTTCTTGGTTTGTTTGTGTAGGTGCGTGGGACTTTTGAGGAGCCTCCTACTGGATTGATACCTTGGTTCTCAAAAACTGAGGGAAATACTTATGCTACTATTACCGCATCACCCTTTCTTCTTCAAGGAAAACCAACGCAAGCTCAAGACGTAGCAGGGCCTGTCACAATCAGATTCATATATATTTTGCAAATTTCTATGTCTACAATGCTCTGCATGGTGCTACTCTAGCTAATTGCTCCCACTTTCAATATGTATCCAGACTAAGACTCAGAGTCATCTAGATTAGTGTTAAAGCTTGCATCATCGTAACTGTCGGTGTCAAAACCGGCGGATCTCGGGTAGGGGGTCCCGAACTGTGCGTCTAAGGCTAATGGTAACAGGAGGTAGGGGACACGATGTTTTACCCAGGTTCGGGCCCTCTCGATGGAGGTAATACCCTACTTCCTGCTTGATTGATCTTGATGATATGAGTATTACAAGAGTTGATCAACCACAAGATCGTAGAGGCTAAACCCTAGAAGCTAGCCTATGATTATGATTGTTGTTGTCCTACGGACTAAACCCTCCGGTTTATATAGACACGGAGGGGGCTAGGGTTACACAGAGTCAGTTACAGAGAAGGAGATCTACATATCCGAATTGCCAAGCTTGCCTTCCACGCAAAGGAGAGTCCCATCCGGACACGAGACGAAGTCTTCAATCTTGTATCTTCATAGTCCAATAGTCCGGCCAAAGTATATAGTCCGGCTGTCCGAGGACCCCCTAATCCAGGAATCCCTCAGTAGCCCCTGAACCAGGCTTCAATGACGATGAGTCCGCACGCAGATTGTCTTCGACATTGTAAGGAGGGTCTTCTCCAAGTTCTCCAAAGTATTGTAGTAGCGAGCAGTGTCCGGCTCCTTATCAATGTCGCGCTCCTCGGCTTCTGTGCTTTAATAATGGCTGTCCCCACGTGTCGAGCGAATGCGAGAAGTCGAGGTGTTTTTACATTTGCCACCCCGACCATGCGAGTAAATTGTCTATTGAAAGAGACGGGAATCCCCAGATCCAAATCACACCATCTCCTTCCAGCGAGTATTCATCAAAGCGTGCCCGGAAGAATCCATACCACCATGGCCGGTCGTCGCGGTTCCTCCTCTCACTCCCGTAGCACTAGGCCAGGCAACTGGGAGAAATGTTGTGTCCCCCACAGTCGACTAGTAGAGTTGCAGACCAAAGGGTTTCTCCCGCCTGCGTACATGGTCCCTGTCCGAGCTAGACTAGCCACTTATAATGGCGGGGAGCAAGCGGAGAGCTATCCAAACCCATCCAAGGGAGAGCGGGTATGCTTTGTCCCCTATTTGCTGAGGGGAATCAGATTTCCAATCCATCCTTTCCTCCGCGGGCTCCTGGAGTTCTACGGCCTCCAGCTGCATAACTTTACCCCAGCCTCCATACTGCATATCGCAGGCTACGTTTCCTTCTACGAGATATTTATGGGTTGCGAAGCCCATTTCAAGCTATGGAAGAGGCTATTCTGCCTCGTACCCCACACTCAAGAGGGTTCGGTATATCAAGTGGGCGGAGCCTAAATATGGCGCATCGCCGGGACCGGATACCTATCCGGTACCCCAAAGAAGACATCCGAAGACTGGCCTTTGGAGTGGTTCTACATGGAGGATGTCCCTCTTCCGGACCCTATTCGGAAAGGCCTTCCTGAGTTTGTGAATGCCCCGTTGAAGAAATGCCACAACTGGCGCCCCAAGAGCCCCCAGGAGGAAGATAACAAAGATACCCTTTTCCTGATGAACATGATAAATACGCTGGCGAAATCAGGACTGACAATAATTGAAGTCATGTCCATATGTATAATGCGAGGAGTGCAGCCACTTCAATATCGGGGAAAACTCATGTGGCACTTCAATGGGGAAGACGATGCCACCCGTTGCGGCCGTAAAGGTCCGGACTCTCCCGCCGCTCTGGCGAAGATACTATCCAATTTGTACAAAGGAGAAGAGGAGGAGTTCATACATATCAAGCCACGGGATGGATTCTCCATGTACAACCCCCCCAAGCTGGGTGAGTCGCTATCTTTTATTCCGGTCTCTCCCACATTTTTAGCACAAATGTTTACTTCATCAGTTCATAGCAGGAACTGCGAAGACCTATGAAGGATGTTCACAGCCCATCTCCATAGCCAGAGGACCTCAGTCGGGCTCTCGACCCTGGACTCAAAGAGGATCCGAACACATTTGTGGAGCTTGTTGACAGGACATTTTATCAGTTAAGCTGCGATGGTGCGATGGTGGCCATCATAGCTGATTATCCTGGCCTACTCCCTATATCCCAAGTAAGTAAAGCCAGAGTCCCAACTTCCAAAAAGGATCCCCTCTTTACACTTCACCTATCGCACATGTATTGCGTCTTACAGGGAAGGCCATCGGGGCGCCAAGCCGAACTCGCAGTGACTCGCCAACAAGGGGCACCGAAGTCGGGTAGGCTTAAAAGGAAGGCGGTCAGGACCGAGACGCCGTTGCAAAGGTATGTTAAAAAACCTGCCACGAAATTATCATCGTTAAAATAAAACAATGTCTATTGTCTTCTTACAGAAAAAGTGCTCGCCGGACTATATCCGGAGAGCCTGCCGAGCATGCGTCCACCAGCCGGACTCCGAGGCTGGACTCAAGGGTGGAGGTCAACACGGACGATCCTCCAACAGAGGATGCGGATAGATTTTCCGCTACAAACTCCGAAGTGGAGAGCGCCATGAATCATAGGCGCCGATGGGCCGCACTACGCGACCCTACTTTCTCTGAAGAGGCGTTTGATGCCTTCAACTCAGGGGACACGTAAATATGGGCTGCTCAAGGTGGCCTCGCCAGGGCCACGGACCAGTACATAAATGATATACATGTAAGAAACTTTGATAAGTATGTATATCAGTAGCCCCTGAGACTTGAAACAGTTGGCACAACTGACTTAAGGATCGCCGTGTGCATAGGTTCTGACAGAGAAGAATACCCAGCTGTCTAAAGAGCTGGAGGAGTGCAAAGCCCAACTGTGGGCCGCACTTGCTATAATGGAGGAGTCTGCGAAGGCCCCATCTGGTAATATTTGCTTTGAATGAAAATAATGTCATGGCATGTACCAGTTTTAGTATTCGGCAGGAATGCAATTCTAACAATAGATTCTACAGACAATCCCGGAGGCAATCCGGAGATCGTACCAGAGGATGAGCAACATGTTCGGTGACAGCTGAAGGCTGGCGAGAGTGTGCTTAGTAAGGTTATAAAGGAGAAAAATACTCTCCAGGACGCGAACATCCGACTAGACGTCGAAGTAAAGGATGTTTGGGCCCAGCTTGCGGACTTCGTAAAGTAGAATAGAAGGCTTCGGCGCGGCATATTCAGTAAGTGCTCTAACGAACCATTATAACATTCGGCGAAGAAGCTTGCTAACAGAATTATGTCTGTAGGTATGTTAATAGGTCGTCCCGACGAGGAGATGCCTGGGTCTGCTGGCGATCTCCTGCAGGAGCCTTCACAACTGCATTAACAAGTTCAGCGGGTGATGCAGGGTATTGCCCAGGCCTTGTGGAGATGCTCAAGGGAGCGCGACAATGCTTTTGATTTTGGAAGATATCGGCCTGCCGACAAGGCGCAAGGGAAGCCTGGGCCATGGTGAAGACGCGATACACCAAGGCTGACCCGAACCACATGGCCGAGGTCGAACCTGTAGGTTCATATGGGAAGGGGATCCCTATACATCTGGTGTATGACCAGGTAGCATTAGCCGCTAAGTATTCCCAACAGGACTGTAGGCTAGACATCCTGTTGGATGGTATAGAAGAAGAATTTAGTCAGTCTAAGTGACTTTGTACTTCGAAGGAAACATTTTGTCCCTAGCCGGATTGTAAATCATTTGTCTTGGCCGACCTTTTCGCTTCAGCATCTGGACCCGATGGTCCGGAGTGTATCCGAATACCCGCTCAGCTATGTAAAAACCGGGGCACGTGTGGAAACCAGGCGTAGGGGTCATAAGTGCTTGAACAGACAAGTACCCAACTAGTTATGTTATATTACATGGGTAGTAAGAAACATCTTCCAGGGAGAATAGTTCCGTTAAGGGTTCCTTTCCCTGGGTGCGCATGCATTAATGTGCATGTCCAAACTACGAAAAATGACGGAGGATATAAGCATCTAGGGGCATATTTTGTAATAGGTAAAGGACATCTTTTGTTCACCGACCGAATATTCCCTTAAGAACGCTAGCTTTCGGCTTCACCCAGTCTGAGGTACACATCCGGCCGACCTGGCAGTAACAATCGCAGAGGTGCTCCCCTTATGCCCTAGCGGAATTAACGGGAACCTAGGGCATAAACACAAGAGCCAGGCAACCCAGCTTCGCCAAAACTTAAGTCATATCGATGCATATAATGGTGAAAAAAGGCACATATGGGGAAATGACGCATATGTGGTTGGCATAAAGTCCAGAAGGTAATTGTATTAAGCTTCTGTATATGAAGCCCCCAAGTATGTTGAGCGCGCATAGCGCGGCATGTGTGTGCGGTCAAAGCGTTCTTGAAGCTTTTGAAGCTATATATAAAAAGGAGAGAGAAACGATAAAATTTAAAAGGGAAGACAGAGGTAAGGAGACAAACACAGAGTTTGGCATTAGGCGTAGAATCTTCGGAGTCTGTCCGCGTTCCATGGATTCGGCTCGAGTCGATTACCTGATGCATCACGCAGCGGTATGCACCTCCAGTGAGAACTTTGTCAATGATGAAGGGACCCTCCCTCTTGGGCTTGAGCTTGTCCTTTTTCTTTTCTGGTAGGCGTAGAACGAGTTCGCCAATGTTATAAGTTTTGGCCCGCAGTTCTCTGCTATGATACCTTCGAGCCTGCTGTTGATAGAATGTGGAACGGGCCTTTGCGACGTCACGCTCCTCCTCCAGGGCATCCAAGCTATCATGCCGATCCAGCTCGGCTTCTCTCTCTTCGTACATGCGCACTCTAGGTTAGTCATGAATGATATCGCAGGGTAGCACTGCCTCTGCGCCGTACACCATAAAAATGGTGTATATCCGGTTGTGCGATTTGGCGTGGTCCGCAACCCCCATAGTACGGAGTCGAGATCGTCGACCCAATGCGTATTTGATTCCTTCAAGGATTGCACTAGTCTGGGTTTAATGCCGCTCATAATAAGACCATTTGCTTGTTCGACTTGACCGTTTTTTTGGGGGTGATAGACGGAGGTGTAATCAAGTTTTATGCTCATTTTGTTGCATCAGGTTTTCACCTCATCGACTGTAAAGTTAGAGCCGTTATCAGTGATGATGCTGTGGCGGACACCGTAACGGTGTACGACTCCAGATATGAAGTCTATCACTGGTTTGGATTCGACTGTTTTAACTGGCTTGGACTCTATCCATTTGGTGAATTTATCTACCATGAACAACAAGTATTTTTCTTATTGCTTCCTCCTTTAAGGGGTACAACCATATCAAGCCCCCAGACCGCAAAGGGCCAAGTTATGGGGATTGTTTGAAGAGCGGTAGGCGGCATATGGCTTTGATTGGCAAAAAGCTGGTAACCGACGTAGTGTTGGATGAGGTCATGTGCATCCGCTTGGGCTGTAGGCCAGTAGAAACCTGTACGGAAGGCCTTGCTTACAAGGGCTCGAGCTGCGGCGTGGTGGCCGCCGAGTCTGGCATGAATTTCTGCCAAAAGCTGCCATCCTTCCTCTTCGGAGATGCACCTTTGGAGCACTCCAGTCGCGCTTTTTCTTATAAAGCTCTCCCTCGTGGACCTTGTAGGCTTTAGAGCGCTGCACAATGCAACATGCCTCATTTAGGTCCTCAGGGAGTTCTTGCCTATTTAGGTAGGCCAAGAAGGGTTCTGTCCACAGGGCGATTATAGCCATAATCACGTGGGACGATAGTGTTATTTCGGTGGCAGAGCCTCCGATTATGTCAGAGTATTCGGAGTCTGGGGTTCTCTTCGGATCCGGACTGATATTGCCGGTCTCCCCTTCCCATACCACGGATGGCTTGAACAACCTTTCCAGGAAGATGTTAGGTGGGACGGGGTCGCGCTTAGCGCCAATACGGGCGAGCATATCCGCCGCTTGATTGTTTTCTCTTACCATGTGGTGGAATTCGAGCCCCTTGAACTGAGCTGACATTTTAAGAATGGCATTGCGGTAGGCCGCCATTTTTGGGTCCTTGGCGTCAAAGTCTCCATTTATTTGAGATATTGTAAGGTTTGAATCCCCACGCACTTCTAGGCGTTGGATGCCCATGGAGACCGCCATCCGAAGACCGTGCAACAGAGCCTCGTATTCGGCTGCATTGTTGGAATCTGTGTATAGTATTTGAAGTACGTATTGGACTGTATCTCCTGTTGGGGATGTCAGGACAACGCCCGCCCCTAGACCAGCCAGCATTTTACAGCTGTCAAAGTGCATAATCCAATTGGAGTACGCGCCGTACTCTTTAGGGAGTTTGGCTTCTGTCCATTCGGCGACAAAGTCAGCCAGTACTTGTGACTTAATGGCTCCCCGTGGTTTGTATGTTATGTCGAACGGGAGGAGCTCGATAGCCAATTTAGCAATCCAGCCCGTGGCGTCGCGGTTATTTATTATGTCATGGTACTTTGGAGGCCACCGTGAACACTCTTGAAAGTAGTGTCGTAGTTTTCGGGATGCCATGAAGACCGCGTATGCTATGTTTTGATAATGTGGGTATAGTGACTTGCATGGAGTGAGGACAGTGGATACGTAGTATACCGGCTTTTGAAGCGGGAACTTATGTCCGTCTGTCTCTCGTTCGACGATGAGCACTGCGCTTACAACCTGATGTGTTGCAGCTATATATAACAACATGGGTTCACCAATACTTGGTGCGGCCATGATTGGATTGCTGGCCAAGATGGCCTTTATTTCCTCCAGTCCGGCCGTAGCCGCATCCGTCCACTCAAAGTGGTCGGTGCGTTGAAGAAGGAGATAGAGAGGTAATGCCTTTTCTCCTAATCGGGAGATAAAGCAGCTTAAGGCAACCACATGTCCAATTAATTTCTGGATTTGCTTGAGGTCTGTTGGGGTAGCCAACTGTGACAGAGCTAGGATTTTAGCCGGATTTGCTTCAATTCCTCTATTGGAGACGATGAAGCCCAGGAGCCTTCAGGCAGGTACGCCGAAGACGCATTTTTCGAGATTGAGCTTGATGTCATATGTTTGGAGGTTGTCGAACGTAAGCCTCAAGTCGTCCATTAAGGATTCGATGTGTCTGGTTTTGATTACCACGTCGTCTACGTACGCCTCCACTGTTTTGCCGATTTGTTATTCCAAGCATGTCTGAATCATGCCTTGATAGGTTGCACCGGCGTTTTTGAGCCCGAAAGGCATCATGTTAAAACATAAGGGGCCGTATGGAGTGATGAATGCCGTTGCAGCTTGGTCGGACTCCGCCATCTTGATTTGATGGTATCCGGAGTATGCGTCGAGGAAACACAATGAGTCGTGTCCTGCGGTAGCGTCGATTATTTCATCGATGTGGGGGAGGGGGAAGGGATCCTTTGGGCAAGCGTTATTAAGGTCCTTGAAGTTGACGCATAGGCGCCAGGATTTGTCCTTCTTTGGTACCATCACCAGGTTTGCTAGCCAGTCCGGGTGTTTTATTTCTCTGATAAATCCGGCCTCGAGTAGCTTGGCTAGTTCTTCTCCCATGGCTTGTCGGTTGGGTTCTGAAAAGCGCCAAAGAGTCTGCTTGACAGGCCTGTATCCCTTTAATATGTTTAGGCTATGCTCGGCCAGCCTGCGTGGGATGCCTGGCATGTCTGAAGGATGCCAGGCGAAGATGTCCCAATTCTCGCGCAAGAACTCTTGTAGTGCAGCGTCTATTGTGGGGTTCAACTTTGTCCCAATTGATGTTGTTTTTGTAGGGTCCGTTGGGTGGACCTGGAATTTGACTATTTCGTCCGCTGGTTTGAAGGAGGTGGATTTGGGTTGTTTGTCGAGTATCACATCGTCCCTGTCCACTATGGAGCATAGTGCAGTTAGTTCTTCGGCTACGAGGGCTTCAGATAATGCCTCAAGGGCCAGTGCGGCGGTTTTGTTTTCAGCGCGGAGTGCTATGTCCAGATCACTGGCATGTACCCATAGTGGGGTATAGCTTGAAAGCTCGTGAATGCATCCCGCCCTAAAAGGGCATGGTATCCGCTGCTGAACGGGGCCACTTGGAATATGATTTCTTCGGACCTATAATTCTCCGGCGTGCCGAATACCACGTCCAGTGTGATTTTTCTTGCACATCGCTCCTCCTGACTAGGGATGATTCCCCTAAGGTCATGCTGCTTTGCTCAATGCGGCTCTTGTCTGTTTCCATCTTGTTAAGAGTCTCCTCATAAATGAGGTTTAATCCGCTGCCGCCGTCCATGAGCACTTTAATGAGCTGGAAGCCGTCCACAATTGGACTAAGTACTAACGCGGCTGGTGCCCGAACTGTTCGGAATTGGGGCTCGTCATTGGCATTGAAAGTTATAGCCGTGTCGTTCCATGGGTTTATTGCTGCAATGTGGCAGACTTCGGCGAGGCAGCGGAGTGCTCGCTTACGCCTGTTATTTGAGGCGAAAGTCTCAAAGACTATCAGTACTGTATTGTTATCCTCCGTGGGATGGGGCTCTATGGCAATGTTAATGAGGAGATCCTCGCCGCTCTTGGCCACCTGCCGGAGTACCCAACATGCTCTAAGGCTGTGTGTTGGTATGGCATCCCGTGAGCTGTGGATTTTGCATGGCCCGTTGAGCCATCCCTCCAGTACGGTTCCACGCCCTATGAAGGGCTTTGGCTTCTTTGTAATTGGATTGGGTGGCTTACGAGAGCGCACCCTTTTAGTTCAGACGGGGGATTTAGTGAGAGCCGGTGGATCCCAGAATTTTGTTTGGGTTTTCCAGGCGCTCTCCATCATGCAGTATTTCTGTACTAAGGCCACCAAGTCAGCAAAGTGTACTATATCACATCGACTTGTGGTGTTGAGAATTCCCTTGTCTGTGCAATTTGTGCAGAAGAATGAGATTGCGTCTTTCTCGTGAAAGTCCTTAACCTTGTTCATTACAAGGAGGAATCTGACCCAGAAGTGATGTACTGTCTCTTGGGGCTCTTGTCTAATGTGGGAAAGATCATTTATATCTGGGTGGGTGGGTAGATTTAAATCCGACCCCTGACCCGATTTGAGACCCAGGGGAAAAGGGGTTCCCGGGCTTGATAGTTCGGACTCCAGGAGTTTGCCCAATTTTTCTGGCCCGCTGCCCGATTCTAAGTTCGGATCCTGGGCCATGTCCTCCCGTAGACGGGTATCGGGCGCAAAGAGCTCGGGAATCCGAACATAGTTCGTCCTCAGAATAGAGGGAGAATCGCTGCGTTGTTCCTCCACCACCGCTATCTGATGGGTGACTGGCAGAGACTTAATCTCCTATTGGTCGGGTTTAAGCCCGATCCGATCATAGTCCGTAGCGACTCCCAGGGCGGTGATGTGATCCAAGAGCTCGTTCTGGGAGGAGAGCTCTATTTGATCCATCTGCTCGGCGAATTCCGAGCTGGCGTGGAGGCTGTTCTTGATGACCTGAGAAGTCATCGTCGGTGTGGAGGCCGAACGGGCGGTCATGACGAAGCCGCCCAGCCGAAGAGTCTGGCCTATAGCCAGGGTTCCTCCGGAGGTGATGTTGTCCTTGACAACGAGGTGAGCCATCAAGCCTTATCGCGATGACATAGTAGAACTCTCAATGAAAGCACCAATGTCGGTGTCAAAACCGGCGGATCTCGTGTAGGGGGTCCCGAACTGTGCGTCTAAGGATAATGGTAACATGAGGTAGGGGACACGATGTTTTACGCAGGTTCGGGCCCTCTCGATGGAGGTAATACCCTACTTCCTGCTTGATTGATCTTGATGATATGAGTATTACAAGAGTTGATCTACCAGGAGATCGTAGAGGCTAAACCCTAGAAACTAGCCTATGATTATGATTGTTGTTGTCCTATGGACTAAACCCTCCGATTTATATATACACCAGAGGGGGCTAGGGTTACACAGAGTCGGTTACAGAGAAGGAGATCTACATATCCAAATTGCCAAGCTTTCCTTCCACGCAAAGGAGAGTCCCATCCGGACACGGGACGAAGTCTTCAATCTTGTATCTTCATAGTCCAACAGTCCGGCCAAAGTATATAGTCCGGCTGTCCAAGGACCCCCTAATCCAGGAATCCCTCAGTGACCCTTTACGACAAACCCTTTATCACCTCCATAACCAAGAAACATTTCCTTAGTCCTCTAAGAATAATTTTGACCGCTGTCTAGTGATCTACTCATGGATGACTATTATACCTCTTTCCTAAACTAATTGGCAAGGCACACAACAGGTCTAGTACACAGCATGGCATACTTTATAGAACCTATGACTGGGGCATAGGGAATGACTTTCATTCTCTCTCTATCTTCTGCCGTGGTTGAGCTTTGAGTCTGACTCAACTTCACACCTTGTAACACAGGCAAGAACCCTTTCTTTGATTGATCCATTTTGAACTTCTTCAAAACTTTATCAAGGTATGTGCTTTGTGAAAGTCCTATTAAACGTCTTGATCTATCTCTATAGATCTTGATGCCCAATATATAAGCAGCTTCACCGAGGTCTTTCCTTGAAAAACTTTTATTCAAGTATCCTTTTATGCTATCCAGAAATTCTATATCATTTCCAATAAAAAATATGCCATCCACATATAATATTAGAAATGCTACAAAGCTCCCACTCACTTTCTTATAAATACAGGCTTCTCCAAAAGTCTGTATAAAACCATATGCTTTGATCACTTCATCAAAGCGTATATTCCAACTCTGAGATGCTTGCACTAGTCCATAGATGGATCGCTGGAGCTTGCACACTTTGTTAGCACCTTTAGGATCAACAAAACCTTCTGGTTGCATCATATACAACTCTTCTTAGAGATATCCATTTAAGCAATGCAATTTTGACATCCATTTGCCAGATTTCGTAAAATGTGGCAATTGCTAACATGATTTAGGAAGACTTAAGCATCGCTACGGTCGAGAAAGTCTCATCGTATTCAACCCCTTGAACTTGTCGAAGACCTTTTTGCGACAAGTCGACCTTTGTAGACAGTAACATTACCGTCAGCGTCAGTCTTCTTCTTGAAGATCCATTTATTCTCTATAGATTGCCGATCATCGGGCAAATCCACCAAAGTCCACACTTTGTTCCCATACATGGATCCTATCTCGGATTTCATGGCCTCAAACCATTTATCGGAATCTGGGCTCATCATAGCTTCTTCATAGTTTTTAGGTTCGTCATGGTCTAGTAACATGACTTCCAGAACAGGATTACCGTACCACTCTGGTGTTGATCATGTTCTGGTTGACCTACGAGGTTTGGTAGTAACTTCATCTGAAGTTTCATGATCTTCATCATTAGCTTCCTCTCTAGTTCGTGTAGGCATCACGGGGACGGATTTCTCTGATGAGCTACTTTCCAAATTGAGAGAAGGTACAATTACCTCATCAAGTTCTACTTTCCTCCCACTCACTTCTTCCGAGAGAAACTTTTTCTCCGGAAAGGTTCCATTCTTGGCAACAAAGGTCTTGCCTTCAGATCTGTGGTAGAAGGTGTACCAAATTGTTTCCTTGGGGTATCCTATGAAGACACACTTCTCCGATTTGGGTTTGAGTTTATCAGGCTGAAGCCTTTTGACATAAGTGTCGCAACCCCAAACTTTAAGAAACAACAGCTTAGGTTTATTGCCAAACCACAGTTCATACGATGTCGTCTCAACGGATTTAGACGGTGCCTTATTTCACGTGAATGCAGCTGTATCTAATGCATAACCCCAAAACGATAGTGGTAAATTGGTAAGAGACATCATAGATTGCACCATATCTAATAAAGTATAGTCTACGACGTTCGGACACACCATTACGCTGTGGTGTTCCACGTGGCATGAGTTGTGAAACAATTCCACATTGTTTAGATGAAGGTCAAACTCGTAACTCAAATGTCCGCCTCCGCGATCAGATCGTAGAAACTTTATTTTCTTGATTCCCCACTTCACTCTGAAATTCTTTGAACTTTTCAAATGTTTCAGACTTGTGTTTCATTAAGTAGATATACCCATATCTGCTCAAATCATCTGTGAAGGTCAGAAAATAATGATACCCTCCGTGGGCTGATACGTCTCCAGCGTATCTACTTTTCCTAACGCTTTTCCTATAGTTTTGGATTCTAATTTGCATGATTTGAATGAAACTATACCCGGACTAACGCTGTTTTCAGCAGAACTACCATGATATTTTTTTGTGTAGAAATAAAACTTCTCAGAATGGAACGAAACTTTGCGAGGATTTTTTATATCAATAAAGTGAATTTCCGGGGCCAAGAGATACCTGAGGGGGGCGCCTTGGTGGGCACAACCCACCAGGGCGCGCCTGCCCCCCCCCCCCCCCAAGGCGCGCCCAGGTGGGTTGTCCCCACCTGGTGGCCCCGATGACCCTGAAACCGACGCTATAAAATCACATTATTTCAGAAAAAAATCAAGGAGAAAGAATTATCACGTTTCACAAGACGGAGCCACCACCGTCTCCTGTTCTTCATCGGGAGGCCAGATCTGGAGTCTGTTTGGGGCTCCGGAGAGGGGGATCTTCGATGTTCGTCATCACCAACACATCTCCCTCACCAATTCCATGATGCTCCCCACCGAGAGTGAGTAATTCCCTCGTAGGCTCGCTGGTCGCTGATGAGTTGGATGAGATTCATCATGTAATCAAGTTAGTTTTGTTAGGGCCTGATCCCTAGTATCCACTATGTTTTGAGATTGATGTTGCTATGACTTTGCCATGCTTAATGCTTGTCACTTTGGGCCCAGGTGCCATGATTTCAGATCTGAACCGTTTATGTTATCACCATTATATACATGTTCTATATCTGATCTTGCAAGTTATGGTCACCTACTATCTGTTATGATCCGGCAACCCCGGAGTGACAACAGTCGGGACCACTCCCGGTGATGACCGTAGTTTGAGGAGTTCATGTATTCACCGTGTGCTAATGCTTTGTTCCGGTTCTCTATTAAAAGGACGCCCTAATCCCTTAGTTTCTAATAGGACCCCGCTGCCACGGGAGGGTAGGACAAAAGATGTCATGCAAATTCTTTCCATAAGCACGTATGACTATTTACGGAATACATGCCTATATTATATTTATGAACTGGAGCTAGTGTCATATCGCCCTAGGTTATAACTGTCTCATGATGAATACCATCCAACGAGACACCGATCCAATGCCGACGAATTTATCTCATATTGTTCTTGCTAAGTTACTACTGTTGCTACTGCTATCGTTACTGCTACAAAATCACTGCTATCACTGTTAGCATTACCGTTGCTACTGCTGCTATCATCAAAACTATCATATTACTATGCTACTAATCACTTTGCTGCAGATAATTAATATCCGTGTGTAGTTGAATTGACAACTCAGCTGCTAATACCTTCAAATATTCTTTGGCTCCCCTTGTGTCGAATCTATAAATTTGGGTTGAATACTCTACCCTCGAAAACTGTTGGAATCCCCTATACTTGTGGGTTATCACGGGTCTCAACACTCATCAGACCACATAAATAGGTATGTATTATTTGCAATAAGTCATTGGCTCACTCCATTGTTCTGGAGAACGGAGTTTTAGTCATCTTGCCCATGAGGCATGGTTCACAAGTATCAAATGATTCATAATCAAGTGATTCCAAAAGCCCATCAGCATGGAGTTTCTTCATGCGCTTTACACAAATATGACCTAACCGGCAGTGCTGCAAGTATGTTGCACTATCCTTATCAACTTTGCATCTTTTGTCATCATTATTATGAATATGTGTATCACTATGATCGAGATTCAATAAACCATTAACATTGGGTGTATGACCATAGAAGGTTTTATTCATGTAAACGGAATAATGATTATTCTCTGTCTTAAATGAATAACTGTATTGCAATAAACACGATCCTATCATGTTCATGCTCAATGCAAACAACAAATAACATTTATTTACGTTCAACACTAATCCCGAAAGTATAGGGAGTGTGCGACGATGATCATATCAATCTTGGAACTACTTCCAACACACATCGTCACTTCACCCTCAACTAGTCTCCATTTATTCTGCAACTCCTGTTTCGAGTTACTAATCTTAGCAACCGAACATGTATCAAATACCCAGGGGCTAGTACAAGCACTAGTAAGGTACACATCAATAACATGTATTTCAAATATACCTTCGTTCACTTTACCATCCTTCTTATCCGCCAAATATTTGGGGTAGTTCTGCTTCCAGTGACCATTTCCTTTGCAGTAGAAGCACTCAATTTCAGGCTTAGGTCCAGCTTTGGCCTTCTTCATAGGAGTGACAACTTGCTTTCCATTCTTCTTGAAGTTCCTTTCTTTCCCTTTGCCCTTTTTCTTGAAACTTGTGATCTTGTTAACCATCAACACTTGATAATCTTTCATGATTTCTACCTTCGCCAATTTTAGCATCGCGAAGAGCTCGGGAATCTTTTTTCGTTATCCCTTGCACATTATAGTTCATCACGAAGTTCTAGTAGCTTAGTGATAGTGACTAGAGAACTCTGTCAATCACTATCTTATCTGGAAGATTAACTCCCACTTGATTCAAGCGATTATAGTGCCTAGATATTCTGAGCGCATGCGCACTTCCTGAGCTATTCTCCTCCATCTTGTAGGCAAAGTATTTGTCAGAGGTCTCATACCACTCGACATGGGCATGAATCTGAAATACCAATTTCAGCTCTTGGAGAATCTCAAATGCTCCGTGGCGTTCAAAACATTTTTGAAGTCCCAGTTCTAAGCCGTAAAGCATGGCGCACTAAACTATCAGGTAGTCATCATACCGAGCTTGTCAAACATCCATAATGTCTGCATCTACTCCTGCAATAGGTCTGTCACCTAGCAGTGCATCAAGGACATAATTCTTCTGTGCAACAATGAGGATAATCCTCAGATATGGACCCAGTCCGCATCATTGCTACTATCATCTTTCAACTTAGTTTTCTCTAGGAACATATCAAAAAACATAGGGGAGCTACAACACGAGCTATTGATCTACAACATAATATGCAAATACTATCAGGACAAAGTTCATGATAATTAAAGTTCAATTAATCAAATTACTTAAGAAATCCCACTTAGATAGACATCCCTTAAGTCAACTAAATGATACGTGATCCAAATCAACTAAAGAATGTTCGATCATTACGTGAGAAGGAGTAGTCATAAATGGTGACCATCTCCTATGTTGATCATATCTACTATATGATTCACATTCAACCTTTCGGTCTCCAGTGTTCCGAGGCCATGTCTGTACATGCTAGGCTCGTCAAGTTTAACCCGAGTATTCCGCATGTGCAAAACTGTCTTGCACCTATTGTATATGAACGTAGATCCTATCACACCCGATCATCACATGGTGTCTCAGCATGAAGAACTGTCGCAACGGTGCATACTCAGGGAGAACACTTATCCTTTAAATTTAGTTAAGGGGTCATCTTATAGTGCTACCGTCGTACTAAGGAAAATAATATGCATAAAGATAAACATCATATGCAATCAAAATATGTGACATGATATGGCCATCATCATCTTGTGCTTTTGATCTCCATCTCCAAAGCAACATCATGATCTCCATCTTCACCGGCTTGATACCTTGATCTCCATCGTAGGGTCGTGGTCGTCTCGTCAACTATTTATTCTACAAATATTGCTACCACTTAGTGATAAAGTAAAGCAATTACATGGTGTTTGTATTTCATACAATAAAGCGAGAACCATAAGGCTCATGCCAGTTGCCGATAACTTTTACAAAACATGATCATCTCATACAACAACGTATATCACATCATGTCTTGACCATATTACATCACAACATGCCCTGCAAAAACAAGTTAGACATCCTCTACTTTGTTGTTGCAAGTTTTACGTGGATGCTATGGGCTTCTAGCAAGAACCGCTGTTACCCGCGGCACAAAAACACAATGGTGATTTATCAAGTTTGGTGTTTTAACCTTCAACAAGGACCGACCGCTGTCAAATTCAATTCAACTAAAGTAGGAGAAACAGACACCCGCCAGCCACCTTTAACGCCGAATAAAAATAAGGCGTTGGTGGTAAGCAGTATGACTATCACCGCCCACAACTCTTTGTGTTCTACTCGTGCATATTATCTACGCATAGACCAGCCTCAGATGCCACTGCAGGGAAATGTAGCATGCAATTTCAAAAAAATATCCTACGCTCACACAAAATCTATCTAGGAGATGCATAGCAACGAGAGGGGGAGAGTGTGTCCATGTACCCTCGTAGACCGAAAGCAGAAGCGTTTGCCCACACGGTTGATCTTGTCGAACTTCTTCTTGTTTCGACCAATCAAGCACCGAACGTACGACACCTCCGAGTTCTGCACATGTTCAGCTCGATGACGTCCCTCGAACTCTTCATCCAGCAGAGTGCCAACGAAGTAGAAGAGTTCCGTCAACACGACGGCATGGTGACGGTGATGGTGAAGTTATCCGTGCAGGGCTCCGCCTAAGCACTACGTGAATATGACCGGATGCGTAAACTATGGATGGGGGGCGACGCATACGGATAACAAATGCTGGTGTGTCTTCTAGGCGCCTCCCGCCTTCATATATATAGGTGGGAGGGAGAGGGGGCAGCCAAGGGGGCACACGAGTAGGAGGAATCCTACTTGGGGCCCTAATCCTATTCACCCCCTTACCATAATCCCCGAAGGGGAAAGGAAGGAGGAGGGGGAGAGAAAGAAGGGGGAGGCCGAATCCCTCCCCTTCCTTTCTCTCTTCTCCTCATTCCACCCACCTGTTTTGGCCTACATCACTACAGGAATCATGAACTTTGCAGTCTGCCATGGGTGACGACAAAGGAATGCCTGGTGGACGGCAAAGGCCTTTGCCGTCAACCAGCAGATGGCAAAACGTCCGACCGAACAGGCTACGGCAAAGGGCTCTTTGTCGTCTGTTGGTGAACGACAAAGATAGAAAGGTCTTTGCCGCCCGCCAGCAGATGGCAAAGGGCCTGAAAGGCACACGTGCCAGCTTAGGTCTGTTAAGGGGTTAACATCATGCTTTCCTGTTTGCTGGCGGACGGCAAAAACCTTTGCATCTTTGTTGTCTGCCAGCAGACGTCAAAGATGCAAAGGTTTTTGTCGTCCGCCAGCAGACGACAAAGATGCAACGGTCTTTGTCGTCCGCCAGCAGACGACAGAGAAACCATATAGGCCAGCCCATTGCCCCCAGGTTGGACAGGTAGCTGACACGTGGCATATTTGCCATCTGCTGGCTGATGGCAAAGCTCTTTGCCGTCTGCCAGCAGACGGCAAAGTGCCTGTATAGCCCCCGTATTTTCTGTTTTTTCTTAAATTCATTCAATTTCACACAATTTGACAGGTATATATATACACATATGAAAATACTTTCAACAAGCATACGAACACATATACATACCAAATTATATCCCTGCCATATGGATATGATCATCCAACACAAATACATAGCAAATCAAAAGTCCAGATGCAACATATATAGCTAGCCAATATATCCAACAACAAGCATACAATGGTTTCATCCATACATACATATATAGGTAGCAAGTTTCACATTGTTCATCCTACAAAATCAAAACAAGAAGGAAGCATAAAGAAAAGAGTAGACTCCATCAACGCAAGCTTCCTCATCTAAAGCAAATCTACAAATTGGGAAAGAAGAAAGTTAGAAGAAGAACAAGACTAGCTAGAAGAAGAAGAAGAAAAAGAAGAAGAAGAAGAAGATTTTTTCTTCTCTTTATTTTTCTCGTCCCATCTTCTTTATCTTCTTCTTCTTCTAACTATGGTAGGTAAAATGCCATCTTATTGCTAAGCTTGTTAAAAATGCTAAGTGTAGGTCATTTTAGAGCTAAGCTAGGTAAATAGGTCATTTTGGAGCTTAGTAAGGTTATTATGTCATTTTCGAGGAAAATAAGCTAAGTCTATATCATTTTGGAGGTAACAAAGATTATCATGCCATTTTTGACCTAAGTATGCTAAGTATGTCATAAATGAACTAAAGAAGCTAAGTATAGCTCATTTTTGTCTAACTTAGGTAATTATGCAATTTAGGAGGAAAGAAAGCTAAGTATGCATTTGTTAAGCAAAACACTAGAGAAAACTTACCCTCATCACAACAAATGCGATGAAGACCGCAACTAAGGTAACAATTGATCCAACGGCATAATGATACCAAGCCTCATTATCAATGGCATATTTTCTAATCTTCTTAATCTTCAAGCACATTGCATTAATCTTCATCTTGTGATCATCAATGACATCGACAACATACAACTCCAATTTCATCTTATCTTCTTCAATTCTTTTAATTTTTCTTTCAAATACTACTTTTCTTTTTCAACTAAATTTAACTTCTCGACAAGAGGGTCAGTTGCAAATTCGGAATCATAAAGCGGGCGAGGGCCGAAGGGACGGATATCAAGACCATGGCACTATGTATAACAAACAATCATACAAAGTAAGAAAACTATACAAGTAACTATATAAATCATACAATCATACAAGTAACCATATAAATCAAGTACAACATAAAAAATTGAATACCTAATAATAATCTAGATTGTCGGGTTCAATAAATGCTTCGAGATCAATAAATGCATCATCATCATCACTATCAGTAATGACGTGGTCTTCATCATCATTAATAAATGCATCATCATGTGGAAGGCCACCTTTACGTAATCGGTCAAGCATTGACAGGTCATCCGCAGCAGTAACCTCTTTGTAGGGGAACGTAGCAGAATTTCAAAATTTTCTACGCATCACCAAGATAAATCTATGGAGATTCTAGCAACAAGAGAGGGAGATGATGAGTGCATCTTCATACCCTTGAAGATCGCGATGCGGAAGCGTTACAAGAATACGGATGAGGGAGTCGTACTCGTGGTGATTCAAATCACGGAAGATCCGATGTAACGCCGAACGGATGGCGCCTCCGTGTTAAACACACGTACAGCCCGGGGACGTCTCCTCCTTCTTGATCCAGCAAGGGGAGAGGAGAAGTTGAGGGAGAGCTCCGGCAGCACGACGGCGTGGTGGTGGAGCTTGCAGTTCTCCGGCAGGGCTTCGCCAAGCACTACCCAGGAGGAGGTGGAGTTAGAGAGGGGGAGGGCTGCGCCAGGGGCAAGGGTGAAGCTCCCATGCGCCTCCCCACTATATATAGGGGTGGAGGGGGCTGGTTTCTTGCCCTCCAAGTCCATTGGGGCGTAGGTAAAGGTGGGAGGAAAGAAATCCCATCATTTCCTTCCGCACCGTTTGTTATCCCCCCCGTTTAGGGATCTTTGATCTTATCCCTTCGGGATATGATCTTATTCCTTCTAAGGGGGGATCTTGGTGCACCTTGACCAGGGGTGTGGGGCCTTGCCCCCACTACCCACGTTCATGTGGGTCCCACCATGCAGGTGGGCCCCACTCCGGAACCTTCTAGAACCTTCCCGGTACAATACCGAAAAATCCCGAACATTTTCCGGTGGCCAAAATAGGACTTCCCATATATGAATCTTTACCTCCGGACCATTCTGGAACTCCTCGTGACATCTAGGATCTCCTCCGGGACTCCGAATAACATTCAGTAACTGCACACTAATTCCCATAACAACTCTAGCGTCACCGAACCTTAAGTGTGTAGACCCTACGGGTTCGGGAATCATGCAGACATGACCGAGACAGCTCTCTGGCCAATAACCAACAATGGGATCTGGATACCCATGTTGGCTCCCACATGTTCCACGATGATCTCATCGGATGAACCACGATGTCAAGGATTCAAGCAACCCCGTATACAATTCCCTTTGTCAATCGGTACGTTACTTGCCCGAGATTCGATCGCTGGTATCCCAATACCTCGTTCAATCTCGTTACCGGCAAGTCACTTTACTCGTTCCATAATGCATGATCCCGTGACTAACTACTTAGCCACATTGAGCTCATTATGATGATGCATTACCTAGTGGGCCCAGAGATACGTCTCCGTCATACGGAGTGACAAATCCCACTCTCGATTCGTGCCAACCCAATAGACACTTTTGGAGATACATGTAGTGCACCTTTATAGCCACCCAGTTACGTTGTGACATTTGGTACACCCAAAGCATTCGTATGGTATCCGGGATTTGCACAATCTCATGGTCTAAGGAAATGATACTTGACATTAGAAAAGCTCTTAGCAAATGAACTACACGATCTTGTGCTATGCTTAGGATTGGGTCTTGTCCATCACATCATTCTCCTAATGATGTGATCCCGTTATCAATGACATCCAATGTCTATGGTCAGAAAACCATGAACATCTGTTGATCAACGAGCTAGTCAACTAGAGGCTCACTAGGGACATGTTGTGGTCTATGTATTCACACATGTATTACGGTTTCCAGTTAATACAATTATAGCATAAACAATAGACAATTATCATGAACAATGAAATACAATAATAACCATTTTATTATTTCCTCTAGAGCATATTTCCAACACTCTTCTAGTTCAGGCTCTTCTTGTTCTGGCTGAGGGGTGAAGTCGGGTTCAGTGTCGCTGTCTACTTCACTATTCTGGGGTGAAGTAGACCGTTTCTTGAAACATTTTTCGGAAAGACGTGTTTCTTGAAAGAATTCTCCTTCATATGTGTCTGGGTTAATGTGAGGTTCATAATCCTCTTCATTGCGGGGGGGGGGGGGAGGTGGTCTAATATGTGGCAGCACTTCATAAATGACATACCAACCATTGAGAATTGGATCACTTTGACAAGCCACGGTAGATAGAAAACTTGGGTTGCCTATTGAAACATAATACAGAACTTGGCGACGTATCGACTGTATCAAATTTATCCCATAATAAGAGCAGTTCAAAGGAATTATAAGTTGCGAAACAATATACCGAGAACTTACTCGATGTACGGCCGCACTTCTGTTAGGTTGTTGAAGATATACAACAAAATGGTCCGCCATTATTGACATCCAACGTTACGGAATTAGAAGCACCGGCTGGTGTGAGATCCCCTTTGAAGAGGATGAGGTTGGATCCACCCTTTTTAGGGTCGCTAGCACTGTACCGAGGCTTCGGATTACGCAAATGACGATTTTTGGCTTCGTAGTGTGCTGTCAGAAGTTTGCTGCCTCCTCAGTAATGAATGCCTCGGCCATTGATGCTTCAATTCTATGTTTATTTTTACATTCTGCTCGAAGCGTCTTCTGCTACTCTCAGTTTTGTAGCACCAATGATTTTGCACGCCCCCCAATCTTGCCTTGGTTGGGAGATGCAAAATCAAGTGCTACATTGGATTAGAGAAGCCCGGCAGAAATATCTTCTCTAACTTGCAGATCAACTCCGGCGCCAACTCTTCCATATCTTCTACCAGGTCAGGCACTAGTTCTTTCGCATAAAGAACATGGAAGAAATAGCTCAACTCTGCCAGTAGTAGCCATTAATCCTCAGGGAAGAAGCCACGCAACATCACAGGCATTACCCGCTCAATCCATATGTGCCAATCATGACTCTTGAGACCAAATATCTTCAATTTATCAAGACTCGCTCCCCTCTTTAGATTCGCTACATACCCATCGGGGAACATCAACTGCGTTTTCACCCACAAGATAATTTCCCTCATAGCTGGCCTTCCAAGACCGAACCATGCCTTTGGCTTTGTCCAGTTCTTCTTTCCTTTCGGTGGTTGCATGTTTTGTAACGGTCTATGACATAGCGCCTCCTGATGGACTCTTGCTTTAGGATTATCCTTTGACTTCCCACCTATGTCGAACAATGTACCAAAATGTGCCTCGACGATATTCTTCTCAGTGTGCATCACGTCGATGTTGTGTGGGCAAAGGAGGCCTTTGAAGTAAGGCAGATCCCACAAGTATGTCTTGTGAGTCCAGGCGTGTCGCGAATTATACCCCTTGATATACCTGGACGCTCTAGATATGGCTCGAGAGCGTTTAACTGATCCAGGATCTCTTGGCCTGTCAACGGAGGTGGTGCAAAGTTTTTGACAACTCTACCTTTGATGAAGTTCTGCTTGTCTTTCCTGAACTTATGGTGAGGATGTAGGGACGGTCTATGCAAGTCAAAGCAAGAAAACTTGCAACCGGCCTGAAGCCAATGAAACTGAAGAGCTCCCTTGCATGTGGGGCACGGGAACCTTCCATGCACACACCAGCCAACGAATAGCGCATACGCCGGCAAGTCATGTGTCGAGTACATGTACCAGAAAGGCATTATGAAGTTCTTTTTGCTAATGGCATCGTATGCCTTGAACCCATTATCCCAGGCTTCTTGCAATTCGTCCTTCAGCGTCTGCATGTACACATTCATATTCTTCCCTGGATAGTTGGGCCCTGGAATTATCAACATCAGGAAAATGTTCTTTCTTTGCATAATCTGTCCGACGGGGGGGGGGGGGGGATTGAGTGGAATGACAAATACGGGCCAACAAGCATATTGGGTTGCTGACGGAACAAACACACTGAACCCATCTATGGCGACTCGAGGATGCCTCGGATCTGCCGCTTTGTTGTCATGTAATGCATCGTAGCGCTTCCACGCTTCACCGTCCGATGTGTGCACCATCATCAGCTTCCCATCTGCATCTAGTTGGATTCTTTTGCCCGTTTTGTGCCATGTCATCTGTCTTGCCATCTCTTTGACCATGAAAAGACGGTAAAGTCTTTGTACGATTGGTATATATACCGAAGAACATTAACGGGGATTTTAGTCTGCGTCTTCGCATCCATACTGTTGTCTACCACAACATACCTGCATGACCTGCAAATTAGACAATAGTTCAAGTCCGCATACTAAAGCCTAAATAAGGCACATCCATTCTCATAGGCATGTAGCTTATCATAGGGCATCTTAAGAGCACAGAGGATTTTATCTGACTGGTACAGGTTTGCAGGTAGTACATGGCCTTTGGGAAGAAAACATCCAAATAATGTCATCATCGTGTCGTTGCATTCTCTGCCCAATTTGAATTGAGCCTTTCGATCCATTATTTGTGAGATGGCATCCAGCTGACAAAGCTCAGTGTGCTCGTGGAGAGGACATTTTGAAGACTCTAACATTTTATCGAAGGCCCTTGGAGATTCCTCCATCTCATCGTCCGACCCGAGCATCATCAAAGTCTTGCACCATGTCTTCCTGATACGTATCTGTTGGGGCACGTAGCAGAAATTCAAAATTTTCCTACGTGTCACCAAGATCTATCTATGGAGAGACTAGCAACGAGGGGAAGGAGAGTGCATCTACATACCCTTGTAGATCGCTAAGCGGAAGCGTTCAAGTGAATGGGGTTGATGGAGTCGTACTCGTCGTGATTCAAATCACCGATGATCTAGTGCCGAACGGACGGCACCTCCGCGTTCAACACATGTACAGCTCGACGATGTCTCCCACGCCTTGATCCAGCAAGGAGAGAGGGAGAGGTTGAGGAAGACTCCATCCAGCAGCAGCACAACGGCGTGGTGCTGATGGAGGAGCATGGCAATCCTGCAGGGCTTCGCCAAGCACCTACGGGAGAGGAGGAGGTGTCACGGGAGGGAGGGAGGCGCCAAGGGCTCAGGTATCGATGCCCTCCCTCCCCTCCACTATATATAGGGGCAGGGGAGAGGGGGGAGGCGCAGCCTTGCCCCTTCCTCCAAGGAAGGGGTGCGGCTAAGAGGGGGGGAGGAGTCCATCCTCCCCAAGGCACCTCGGAGGTGCCTTCCCCTTTTAGGACTCTCCCCTTTTTCCTATATCTTGGCGCATGAGCCTCTAGGGGCTGGTGCCCATGGCCCATGTAGGCCAAGGCGCACCCCCTACAGCCCATGTGACCCACCGGGGCAGGTGGCCCCACCCGGTGGGCCCCCGGGACCCTTCCGGTGGTCCCGATACAATACCAATGACCCCGAAACTTGTCCCGATGGCTGAAACAAGACTTCCTATATATAAATCTTTACCTCCGGACCATTCCGGAACTCCTCATGACGTCCGGGATCTCATCCGGGACTCCGAACAACATTCGGTAACCACATACAAGCTTCCTTTATAACCCTAGCGTCATCGAACCTTAAGTGTGTAGACCCTACGGGTTCGGGAGACATGCAGACATGACCAAGACATTCTCCGGTCAATAACCAACAGCGGGATCTGGATACCCATGTTGGCTCCCACATGTTCCACGATGATCTCATCGGATGAACCACGATGTCAAGGACTCAATCAATCCCGTATACAATTCCCTTTGTCTAGCGGTATGGTACTTGCCCGAGATTCGATCGTCGGTATACCGATACCTTGTTCAATCTCGTTACTGGCAAGTCTCTTTACTCGTTCCGTAACACATCATCCCGTGATCAACCCCTTGGTCACATTGTGCACATTATGATGATGTCCTACCGAGTGGGCCCAGAGATACCTCTCCGTTTACACGGAGTGACAAAATCCCAATCTCGATTCGTGCCAACCCAACAGACACTTTCAGAGATACCTGTAGTGTACCTTTATAGCCACCCAGTTACGTTGTGACGTTTGGCACACCCAAAGCACTCCTACGGTATCCGGGAGTTGCACAATCTCATGGTCTAAGGAAATGATACTTGACATTAGAAAAGCTTTAGCATACGAACTACATGATCTTGTGCTAGGCTTAGGATTGGGTCTTGTCCATCACATCATTCTCCCAATGATGTGATCCCGTTATCAACGACATCCAATGTCCATGGTCAGGAAACCGTAACCATCTATTGATTAACGAGCTAGTCAACTAGAGGCTTACTAGGGACATGGTGTTGTCTATGTATCCACACATGTATCTGAGTTTCCTATCAATACAATTCTAGCATGGATAATAAACGATTATCATGAACAAGGAAATATAATAATAATCAATTTATTATTGCCTCTAGGGCATATTTCCAACAGTCTCCCACTTGCACTAGAGTCAATAATCTAGTTCACATCGATATGTGATTAACACTCAAGGTCACATCCCCATGTGACTAACACCCAAAGAGTTCTGGGTTTGATCATGTTATGCTTGTGAGAGAGGTTATAGTCAACGGGTCTGAACCTTTCAGATCCGTGTGTGCTTTACAAATCTCTATGTCATCTCCTAGATGTAGCTACCATGTTCTATTTGGAGCTATTCCAAATAACTGTTCTACTTGGAGCTATTCTAAATTGTTGCTCCATTATACGTATCCGGTATCTCTACTCAGAGCTATCCGGATAGGTGTTAAGCTTGCATCGACATAACCCTTTACGACGAACTCTTTTACCACCTCCATAATTGAGAAAATTCCTTAGTCCACTAGTTACTAAGGATAACTTTGACCGCTGTCCTGTGATCCATTCTTGGATCACTCTTGTACCCCTTGACTGACTCATGGTAAAGCACACTTCAGGTGCGGTACACAGCATAGCATACTGTAGAGCCTATGTCTTAAGCATAGGGGACGACCTTCGTTCCTTTCTCTCTATTTTGCCATGGTCGAGCTTTAAGTCTTAACTTCATACCTTACAACTCAGGCAAGAACTCCTTCTTTGACTGATCCATCTTGAACACCTTCAAGATCACGTCAAGGCATGTGCTCATTTGAAAGTACTATTAAGCGTTTTGATCTATCCTTATAGATCTTGATGCTCAATGTTCAAGTAGCTTAATCCAGGTTTTCCATTGAAAACACTTTCCAAATAACCCTATATGCTTTCCAGAAATTCTACGTCATTTCTGATCATTAATATGTCAACAACATATACTCATCAGAAATTCTATAGTGCTCCCACTCACTTCTTTGGAAATACAAGTTTCTCATAAACTTTGTATACACCCAAAATCTTTGATCATCATCAAAGCATACATTCCAACTCCGAGATGCTCACTCCAGTCCTCAGAAGGAATTGCTGGAGCTTTGCATACTTATTAGCATATTTCAGGATAGACAAAACCTTCCGGTTGTATCACATACAACCTTTCCTCAAGAATCGTCGAGGAAACAATGTTTTGACATCCTATCTGCAAGATTTCATAAATAATGCAGTAATTGCTAATATAATTCCAACAGACTCTTAGCATCGCTACGAGTGAGAAAGTCTCATCGTAGTCAACTCCTTGAACTTGTCGAAAAACATCTTAACGACAAGTCGAGCTTTCTCAATGGTGACACTTACCATCATTGTCTGTCTTCCTTTCAAGATCCATATGTACCTAACAGCCTTACGACCATCAAGTAGTTCTTCCAAAGTCTACACTTTGTTTTCATACATGGATCCTCTCTCGGGTTTTATGGCCTTGAGCCATTTATCGGAATCCGGGCCCACCATCGCTTCTCCATAGCTCGTAGGTTCATTGTTGTCTAGCAACATGACTTCCAAGACAGGATTACGTACCACTCTGAAGTAGTACGCATCCTTGTCATCCCACGAGGTTTGGTAGTGACTCGATCCGAAGTTTCATGATCACTATCATAAGCTTCCACTTCAGTTGGTGTACGTGCCACAGGAACAACTTCCTGTGCCCTGCTACACACTTGTTGAAGTGACGGTTCAATAACCTCATCAAGTCTCCACCATCCTCCCACTCAACTTTTCGAGAGAAACCTTTCCTCGAAAAAGGACCCGATTCAAGAAACAATCCCTATTGCTTTCGGATCTGAATTAGGAGGTCTACTCAACTGTTTTTGGGTGTCCTATGAAGATGCATTTTATCTGCTTTGGGTTCGAGCTTATCAACCTGAAACCTTTTCACATAAGCGTCGCAGCCCCAAACTTTCAAGAAACGGCAACTTAGGTTTCTCCAAACCATAGTTCATACGGTGTCGTCTCAACGAAATTATGTGGTGCCCTATTTAAAGTGAATGTGGTTGTCTCTAATGCCTAACCCATGAACGATAGTGGTAACTCGATAAGAGACATCATGGTATGCACCATATCCAATAGGGTGCAACTATGACGTTTGGACACACCATCACACTATGGTGTTCCAGGTTGTATCAGTTGTGAAACAATTTCCACAATGTCTTAATTCTGTGCCAAACTCGTGATTCAGATATTCATCTCTATGATCATATCATAGATCTTTTATCCTCCTGTCACGATGATCTTTCAACTTCACACTGAAATTACTTGAACCTTTCAATAATTCAGACTCGTGATTCATCAAGTAAATATACTCAACATCTACTCGAATCATCTGTGAAGTAAGAACATAACGATATTCACTGCATGCCTCAGCACTCATTGGACTGCACACATCAAAATGTGTTACTTCCAACAAGTTGCTATCTTGTTCCATCTTACTGAAAATGAGGCTTTTCAGTCATCTTGCCCATGTGGTATGATTTGCATGTCCCAAGTGATTCAAAATCAAGTGAGTCAAAACGGTCCATTTGCATGGAGTTTCTTCATGCATATACACCAATAGACATGGTTCGCATGTCTCAAACTTTTCAAAAACGAGTGAGCCCAAAGATCCATCAATATGGAGCTTCTTCATGTGTTTTATACCGATATGACTTACGTGGCAGTGCCACAAGTAGGTGGTACTATAATTACTATCTTTTGGCATGAACATGTGCATCACTACGATCGAGATTTAATAAACCATTCATTTTAGGTGTAAGACCATTGAAGGTATTATTCAAATAAACAGAGTAACCATTATTCTCCTTAAATGAATAACCGTATTGCGATAGACGTAATCCAATCATGTCTATGCTCAACGCAAACACCAAATAACAATTATTTAGGTTTAACACCAATCTCTTTGGTAGAGGGAGCGTGCGATGCTTGATCATATCAAGCTTGGAAAAACTTCCAACACATATCGTCAGCTCACCTTTAGCTAGTCTCCGTTTATTCCGTAGCCTTTTGTTTCGAGTTACTAACACTTAGCAACCGAACCGGTATCTAATACCCTGGTGCTACTAGGAGTACTAGCAAAGTACACATTAACACAATGTATATCCAATATACTTCTATCGACCTTGCCAGCCTTCTTATCTACCAAGTATGTAGGGTAATTCTGCTCTAGTGGTTGTTCCCCTTATTACAGAAGCACTTAGTCTCGGGTTTGGGTTTTACCTTGGGTTTCTTCACTAGAGCAGCAGCTGATTTGCCGTTTCATGAAGTATCCCTTCTTGCCCTTGCCCTTCTTGAAACTAGTGGTTTCACCAACCATCAACAATTGATGCTCCTTCTTGATTTCTACTTTCGCGGTGTCAAACATCGCGAATACCTCAAGGATCATCATATCTATCCCTGATATGTTATAGTTCATCACGAAGCTCTAACAGCTTGGTGGCAATGACTTTGGAGAACCATCACTGTCTTATCTGGAAGATCAACTCCCACTCGATTCAAATGATTGTTGTACTCAGACAATCTGAGCACAAGCTTAACAATTGAGCTTTTCTCCTTAGTTTGCAGGTTAAGAAAGTCATCTGAGGTCTTATACCTCTTGACATGGGCACGAGCCTGAAATCCCAATTTCAGCCCTCAAAACATCTCATATGTTTCGCGATGTTTCAAAAACGTCTTTGGTGCCTCAACTCTAAACCGTTTAACTGAACTATCACGTAGTTATCAAAACGTGTATGTCAGATGTTCGCAACAACCACAGACAACGTTCGAGGTTCAGCACACTGAGCGGTGCATTAAGGACATAAGCCTTCTATGAAGCAATGAGGACAATCCTCAGTTTACGGACCTAGTCCGCATAATTGCTACTATCAACTTTCAACTAATTTTTCTCTAGGAACATATCTAAACAGTAGAACTATAGCGTGAGCTACGACATAATTTGCAAAAACCTTTTGACTATGTTCAGGATAATTAAGTTCATCTTATGAACTCCCACTCAGATAGACATCCCTCTAGTCATCTAAGTGATTACATGATCCGAGTCAAACTAGGCCGTGTCCGATCATCACGTGAGACGGACTATTCATCATCGGTGAACATCTTCATGTTGATCGTATCTTCTATACGACTCATGTTCGACCTTTCGGTCTCCATGTTCCGAGGCCATGTTTGTACATGCTAGGCTCGTCAAGTTAACCCTAAGTGTTTCGCGTGTGTAAATCTGTCTTACACCCGTTGTATGTGAACGTTAGAATCTAACACCCGATCATCACGTGGTGCTTCGAAACACGAACTGTCGCAACGGTGCACAGTTAGGGGAGAACACTTCTTGAAATTGTTGTAAGGGATCATCTTATTTACTACCGTTGTTCTAAGAAAATAAGATGTATAAACATGATAAACATCACATGCAATCAAATAGTGACATGATATGGCCATCATCACTTTGCTCCTTTTGATCTCCATCTTCGGGGCTCCATGATCATCATCGTCACCGGCATGACACCATGATCTCCATCATCATGATCTCCATCATCGTGTCTTCATGAAGTTGCCTCGCCAACTATTACTTCTACTACTATGGCTAATGGTTAGCAATAAAGTAAAGTAATTACATGACGTTTAAGTTGACACGCAGGTCACAAATAAATAAAGACAACTCCTATGGCTCCTGCCGGTTGTCATACTCATCGACATGCAAGTCGTGATTCCTATTACAAGAACATGATCAATCTCATACATCACATATATCATTCATCACATCCTTTTTGGCCATATCACATCACATAGCATACCCTGCAAAAACAAGTTAGACGTCCTCTAATTGTTGTTTTCATGTTTTATGTGGCTGCTATGGGTTTCTAGCAAGAACGTTTCTTACCTACGCATGAACCACAAAGTGATATGCCAATTGCTATTTACCCTTCATAAGGACCCTTTTCATCGAATCCGATCCGACTAAAGTGGGAGAGACAGACACCTGCCAGCCACCTTATGCAACTAGTGCATGTTTGTCGGTGGAACCGGTCTCACGTAAGCGTACGTGTAAGGTTGGTCCGGGCCGCTTCATCCCACGATGCCGCCGAATCAAGATAAGACTAGTAACGACAAGCATATTGAACAATATCGACGCCCACAACTACTTTGTGTTCTACTCGTGCAAAGAATCTACGCAATAGACCTAGCTCATGATGCCACTGTTGGGGAACGTAGCAGAAATTCAAAAATTTTCCTACGTATCACCAAGATCTATCTATGGAGAGACCAGCAACGAGTAGAAAGGAGAGTGCATCTACATACCCTTGTAGATCGCTAAGCGGAAGCGTTCAAGTGAACGGGGTTGATGGAGTCGTACTCGTCGTGATTCAAATCACCGATGATCTAGTGCCGAACGGACGGCACCTCCGCGTTCAACACACGTACAGCTCGACGATGTCTCCCACGCCTTGATCCAGCAAGGAGAGAGGGAGAGGTTGAGGAAGACTCCATCCAGCAGCAGCACAACGGCGTGGTGCTGATGGAGGAGCGTGGCAATCCTGCAGGGCTTCGCCAAGCACCTACGGGAGAGGAGGAGGTGTCACGGGAGGGAGGGAGGCGCCAAGGGCTCAGGTATCGATGCCCTCCCTCCCCTCCACTATATATAGGGGCAGGGGAGAGGGGGAGGCGCAGCCTTGCCCCTTCCTCCAAGGAAGGGGTGCGGCTAAGAGGGGGGGAGGAGTCCATCCTCCCCAAGGCACCTCGGAGGTGCCTTCCCCTTTTAGGACTCTCCCCTTTTTCCTATATCTTGGCGCATGGGCCTCTAGGGGCTGGTGCCCTTGGCCCATGTAGGCCAAGGCGCACCCCCTACAGCCCATGTGGCCCCCCGGGGCAGGTGGCCCCACCCGGTGGGCCCCCGGGACCCTTCCAGTGGTCCCGATACAATACCGATGACCCCGAAACTTGTCCCGATGGCTGAAACAGGACTTCCTATATATAAATCTTTACCTCCGGACCATTCCGGAACTCCTCGTGACGTCCGGGATCTCATCCGGGACTCCGAACAACATTCGGTAACCACATACAAGCTTCCTTTTTAACCCTAGCGTCATCGAACCTTAAGTGTGTAGACCCTACGGGTTCGGGAGACATGCCGACATGACCGAGACGTTCTCCAGTCAATAACCAACAGCGGGATCTGGATACCCATGTTGGCTCCCACATGTTCCACGATGATCTCATCGGATGAACCACGATGTCAAGGACTCAATCAATCCCGTATACAATTCCCTTTGTCTAGCGGTATGGTACTTGCCCGAGATTCGATCGTCGGTATACCGATACCTTGTTCAATCTCGTTACCGGCAAGTCTCTTTACTCGTTCCGTAACACATCATCCCGTGATCAACCCCTTGGTCACATTGTGCACATTATGCTGATGTCCTACCGAGTGGGCCCAGAGATACCTCTCCGTTTACACGGAGTGACAAAATCCCAATCTCGATTCGTGCCAACCCAACAGACACTTTCAGAGATACCCGTAGTGTACCTTTATAGCCACCCAGTTACGTTGTGACGTTTGGCACACCCAAAGCACTCCTACGGTATCCCGGAGTTGCACAATCTCATGGTCTAAGGAAATGATACTTGACATTAGAAAAGCTTTAGCATACGAACTACATGATCTTGTGCTAGGCTTAGGATTGGGTCTTGTCCATCACATCATTCTCCTAATGATGTGATCCCGTTATCAACGACATCCAATGTCCATGGTCAGGAAACCGTAACCATCTATTGATTAACGAGCTAGTCAACTAGAGGCTTACTAGGGACATGGTGTTGTCTATGTATCCACACATGTATCTGAGTTTCCTAGCAATACAATTCTAGCATGGATAATAAACGATTATCATGAACAAGGAAATATAATAATAATCAATTTATTATTGCCTCTAGGGCATATTTCCAACAGTATCCAACGTATCTATAATTTTTGATTGTTCCATGCTATTATATTACCCGTTTTGGATGTTTAATGTGCTTTACTATACACTTTTATATTATTTTGGACTAACCTATTAACCTAAGGCCCAGTCCAAATTGCTGTTTTTTTGCCTATTTAAGTGTTTCGCAGAAAAGGAATATCAAACGGAGTCCAAACGGAATGAAACCTTCAGGAGAGTTATTTTTGGAACAAACGCAATCCAGGAGACTTGGAGTAGACGTCAGGGAAGCAACAAGGTGGCCACGAGGGTCCAGGGTGCGCCCCCACCCTCGTGGGCCTCTCGTGGCTCCCCTGACCGACTTATTTCGCCTATATATATCCATATACCCCGAAAACATCCAGGAGCACAATAGATCGGGATTTCCGTCGCCGAAAGCCTCTATAGCCACCAAAAACAAATCGGGACCCTGTTCTGGCACCCTACCGGAGGGGGGATCCATCACCGGTGGCCATCTTCATCATCCCGGCGCTCTCCATGATGAGGAGGGAGTAGTTCACCCTCGGGGCTGAGGGTATGTACCGGTAGCTATGTGTTTGATCTCTCTCTCTCTCATGTTCTTGATATGGCACGATCTTGATGTATTGCAAGCTTTGCTATTATAATTAGATCTTATGATGTTTCTCCCCCTCTACTCTCTTGTAATGGATTGAGTTTTCCCTTTGAAGTTATCTTATCGGATTGAGTCTTTAAGGATTTGAGAACACTTGATGTATGTCTTGCATGTCCTTATCTGTGGTGACAATGGGATATTCACGTGATCTACTTGGTGTATGTTTTGGTGATCAACTTGCGGGTTCCGTGACATTGTGAACTTATGCATAGGGGTTGGCACATGTTTTCGTCTTGACTCTCCAATAGAAACTTTGGGGCACTCTTTGAAGTACTTTGTGTTGGTTGAATAGACGAATTTGAGATTGTGTGATGCATATCATATAATCATGCCCACGGATACTTGAGGTGACATTGGAGTATCTAGGTGACATTAGGGTTTTGGTTGATTTGTGTCTTAAGGTGTTATTCTAGTACGAACTCTAGGATAGATCGAATGGAAAGAATAGCTTCGTGTTATTTTACTACCGACTCTTGAATAGATCGATCAGAAAGAATAACTTTGAGGTGGTTTCGTACCCTACCATAATCTCTTCGTTTATTCTCCGCTATTAGTGACTTTGGAGTGACTCTTTATTGCATGTTGAGGGATTATTATATGATCCAATTATGTTATTATTGTTGAGAGAACTTGCACTAGTGAAAGTATGAACCCTAGGCCTTGTTTCAACGCATTGCAATACCATTTGTGCTCACTTTTATCATTAGTTACCTTGCTGTTTTTATAATTTTAGATTACAAAAACCTATATCTACCATCCATATTGCACTTGTATCACCATCACTTCGCCGAACTAGTGCACCTATACAATTTACCATTGTATTGGGTGTGTTGGGGACACAAGAGACTCTTTGTTATTTGGTTGCAGGGTTGTTTGAGAGAGACCATCTTCATCCTACGCCTCCCACGGATTGATAAACCTTAGGTCATCCACTTGAGGGAAATTTGCTACTGTCCTACAAACCTCTGCACTTGGAGGCCCAACAATGTCTACAAGGAGAAGGTTGCATAGTAGACATCACTTCTATCCCAATACCATGCTCATTTGTGCAACGATGAAGCACCTAAGCTCTGGCACGTTGGGCAGACTCGCCATGAAATGTCCACATCGTATAATCTGGCGTAAAACCCCTCTTCTGCAGGTGTTTGCCCATTTCATCCTCTGTCCTCTCGTGCCAATTGTTGCACCTGGCACAGGGGCACCAGGTTGTCCTCTGGGCATTTGCAAATGTGGCTCTCAGAAATCCCTTGGTTTTTGTTAACCATTCAATGGTCATGTCTTTCTAACTAGTGTGACCGGTGTACATCCACGCACGATCACTCATCTTGCCTAGCTACTGAACACATAAGGAATATATATATATATATATACATACATATATATATATATCATCATGTATATATTCATCAGTTAATGGAGTTTGTCACTTTTATTATGTCCATCCAACCTAGACGCTAATAGGTAAAGATAGGTCCTAATCCCACCAGAGTATGTGTAGATTGGGTTCGTTTTCCAATGCTATGCTCCAGATCTGACGCAAAATTTTGGTAGCACCTCCCCGCTATTCTTCTGATACACGTCTCGACAATAAGCAGAGAGGATGTGTACCCGGAGAACAACAAGGAGGCACTGACAAAATTCTGCATCAGATCCGGAGCAGAGCATATGGGAAGACGAACCTAATCTGCACATACTCGGGCTGTCCATGGATAATGTTGGACAGTTCGAAAGAATCACAGTTATAAATATGCAAATGCATGCATATTTATAGATTTAACCCTTTCGAAAGGGAGACACATAGTGGTCACTCATACTGATGATTGAAGACACGTAAAGCTAGCAAGTTTCATCGGCACGAAGACCGGAACAGAGAAAATGAAGGGGGGAGGAGGAGATGTCATTTTTGCTCACCCACGAACGCAGGGGCGGAGCTCGTCGAACACTAGACCCTCGCAGCAACGAAAAAACTACACATTTAAATCGAAAGATGAGTAACATCGCAATATTATTTTTTCTGTCGACCTAACTAAATATTTACAACAGGACAAGCAGGTTAGGGGGTTCCTCAGTGTTGATGGAACCCTAAGTAGCAAGTATCGTCGGTGTGAGATACATGTGGCGCTCGGTGTTAAACACTAGATCCACGTCCCACAAGTTACCCCGGCGCCCGGTGTCCCGCAACAATAGTTCTGGGTCCGACAATGGTCGAACACCTTGGTGAATTTGTCTGCCAGCCTTTGTGATGAGGATTAAAGGCAAGCTTTGGAATTTCAAACAACCAAACCGACTTGAGTCAGTTTGGGTGTTTCAAGTTTCAACACTTGGCTTTTAATCCTCATCGCAGAGGTTTCAAGACAAATTCGCATAGCTGTTCGACCGCCATCGACCCCGAGAACTGTTGTTGCGGGACGCTGGACGCCGGTGTCACTTGTGGAAGGTGGATGTAGTGTTCGACACCGACGGCCACATGTATCTCACACCGACGATACTTGCTATTTAGGGTTCCATCGACACCGAGGAACCCCCTAACCCGCTCGTCCCCAAGCACCCTCAGGTATGGCGATGCACGGTCGACGGGTCAGCATTCGGACCGGGGATTCTCGGCCTAGGCGACGGCATCGTGACCGGCTAGACCCACTGGCTCCACCATCTATCCCCTAGGAGACCGACAATCCTCAACCCTCTTCCCCGACCCTTGACCCCTCGGTGACCGGCCATCCCCGACCCCTCAGCAACCAGTGATCCTCGACCTAGTTACATCGATGACGCACCCTGATCCTTGACCCAGTTTCATAAGTGATGCACCCCTAATCTTCTTCTTCTTCCTCCTCCTCGTCCTGTTATTCTTCCTCCTCCTCTTCTTCTTCCTCTTCTTCTTCTTCTTCTTCTTCTTCCTATTTTTTTCATCTTTCATCTTTCTTCTTAACTTAAACTAAACTAAATCTAAGCCTAAACCTAAAAAACAGAAACAAAACCTAAACAAAACCTAACTAAACCAAGCCTAAATTAAACTAAACCTAATTAAGCTAAATCTAAAAAAGAAAAAGAAGAAGAAGAGGGGTGTCTCACCTTCAGGCGCGGCAGGGGTGCCTGGGATGCAGGAGGGGGCGCCGGAGCGGTGGGGCGGCCGAGATGGAGGAGGGGCGCGATGGGGGCGCCGTGGAAGCCATGATAGGGGGAAGCGGGTGTGGAGGAGAGGTGTGTCAGGCCGGCCAGGGTGGAGGAGGGGGCCGCCGGGGCGGCGCCGAGCGGCAGGGGGCGGAGCGGCGACGAGCGGCGAGGGGCGGGGTGGCAAGGGTCGAGGTCGGGCCAGGTCGATCTGGAAGGTTTAGAGAGAAGACAGAGAGGAGTCAGGGCGCCATTAGAGCCCGTTAACTAGTACTCTCTTTGTCGTCCGCCAGCGGACAACAAAGAGGGGGGTTGGACTGATGGAGTGTACTGGCATCCAGTGGGCCCCAACAGCACCTGTTTGTCATATGATGGTAGACGGCAAAGATTCTTTACCGTCCGATGGCATACAGCAAAGAACTGGCTGATGGCAAAGAGCTTCTTTGTCGTTCGCTTTGTGCTGGCTGATGGCAAAGCCATTCTTTGCCGTCTGCAAGCTGACGGCAAATCTTCTGATTCCAGTAGTGCATGGGGCACACCAGCCCCTTAGGGGCTAGTTTGTCCCACTCTTGTCCCATTAGGCCCATGTAACTGCCAGGAGGATGCCCGGAACCCCTTCCGGTGACCCGGTACCCCCAGAACACTTCTGGTGTCTGAATGCTATCATCATATATATATCAATATTTACCTCTCGACATGTCCGTGATCTCATCTGGGACTCCGAACAACATTCTTTCACCAAATCTCATAAGTCATATAATACAAATCATCATCGAACATTAAGCGTGCCGACCCTACGGATTCAAGAAGTATGTAGACATGACCGAGACACCTCTCCGGTCAATAACAAATAGCGGAACCTGGATGCTCATATTGGCTCCCACATATTCTACGAAGATCTTTATCTGCCGAACCATTATGACAACATACGTTATTCCCTTTGTCATCAGTATGTTACTTGCCCCAGATTCGATCGTCGGTATCTTTATACCTAGTTCAATCTCGTTACCGGCAAGTCTCTTTACTCGTTCCATAATGCATCATCCTGCAACTAACTCATTTGTTACTTTGCTTGAGAGGCTTCTTATAATGTGCATTACTTAGAGGGCCCAGAGATACCTCTCCGATACTCGGAGTGACAAATCCTAATCTTGATCTATGCCAACCCAACAAACACCTTCGGAGATACCTGTAGAGCATCTTTATAATCACCCAGTTACATTGTGACGTTTGATAGCACACAAGGCATTCCACCTATATCCGGGAGTTGCATAATCTCATAGTCAGAGCATTATGTATTTGACATGTAGAAAGCAGTAGCAATAAAACTGAATGATCATAATGCTAAGCTAACGAACGGGTCTTGTCCATCACACCATTCTCCTCATGATGTGATCTCGTTCATCAAATGACAACAAATGTCTATGGCTAGGAAACTTAACCATCTTTGATTAACGAGCTAGTCAAGTAGATGCATACTAGGGACATGGTGTTTTGTCTATGTATCCACACATGTATCGAGTTTCCGGTTGATACAATTCTAGCATGAATAATAAACATATATCATGAAATAAGGAAATATAAAATGAAAACTTTATTATTGCCTCTAGGGCATATTTTCTTCAAGGGTTTGCCGGCGACGGGGGAATAGAGTGTGCTAGATGGGGATGGGGGCTGGCTGGAAGTGGATGAGGACGGCCCCGCCGCACGGTCGGCTTAAAAAAGGATGACAGCCATCACTGACGTGTGGGCCCGAGGCCATAAATTAAGCTAGCCAGGTAGGCCGCAGGCAGTTGGATGACCGCCAGGTGGGGACGCTATGGACAATGAGAGGACACATGTGGCGTCCATTCCGCGTCCATGCCGACGCATTGGGGCGCAAATTTGGGCCGTAAATGCGTCGGCGCGGATGCTAAGCGGACACGATTTGGTCGGCGCGTTGGGCCTCCTCTTTTGTCCGCGCCTACCCAAATGGACGACAGCTGAAGAGATGGGTCGCCCCATTCGAGTTGCTCTTAGAGCGTCTACAGCCAGGTCTCTTGTACCATCTCAAACACTGGGGCAGGCTATCTGGTCAGTGACTTGTTACAAAAAATCGACTCAATAGGACCTCTCAATCTACGGACAAACACACGATCTGACCAGCACCCCTCCAAATATATGGTTGACATGGCGCTTCTGCCTGACAGGCCCAACCAACCACGAACCCCACAAAAATCCCCAATCCGAGTGGCAAGCTCAAACCCTAGCTCACTCTCTCCCTCTCTTGCTCCGTCCACTCCTCTCCCTCTCCCTTTTTGATCCCATCCACCACCATGAGAAGCTCTGGCAGCGACTCTGGCTCGGAGCTTGACTACGAGGAGGAGATGGCCCTTCGCATTGCACTGGAGCGGTCCAAGGTGGAGACAGGTGACTAATAACCCACAAGTATAGGGGATCGCAACAGTTTTCGAGGGTAGAGTATTCAACCCAAATTTATAGATTCGACACAAGGGGACCCTAAGAATATTTGTAAATATTAGCAGCTGAGTTACCAATTCAACCACACCTGGAGATTAAATATCTGCAGCAGAGTGATAGTAGCACAATAATATGATAGTTTGATAGTAGTAGTAACAATAACAGTGGGAACTAGTAACAACGGTAACAGTTTTGTAGTTGTTGTAACAATAGCAAGAGCAGTAGTAACTTAGCAAGAACAATATGTGAAAATCTCGTAGGCATTGGATTTGTGATTATGTTGGATGATATTCATAATATAACAGTCCTAACTTAGGGCGAAACAGAACTAGCTCAAGTCCATAAATATAACGTAGGCATGTATTCTGTAAATAGTCATACGTGTTTATGGAAAAGAACTTGCACGACACCTTTTGTCCTACCCTCCCGTGGCAGCGGGATCCGTAAGGAAACTAAGGGATATTAAGGCCTCCTTTTAATAGAGAACTGGAACAAAGCATTAATCGAAAAGTATCCCAATTATTGTCACCCTGGGGTTTACGGACCATAACACATAATAAGTGCATCTGACTTGGAAGATCGGATCACAAACATGGATATAATGGTGAAAATATAAATGTTTCAGATAAGAAATCATGGCACTCGGGCCCTAGTGACAAGCATTAAGCATAGCAAAGTCATAGCAACATCAATCTCAAAACATAGTGGATAGTAGGGATCAAGACCTAACAAAACTAACTCGATTACATGATGAATCCCATCCAACCTCTCACCATCCAGCAAGCCTACGAAGGAATTACTCACTACCGCTGGGGAGCATCATGGAATTGGTGATGAAGGAGGGCTGATGATGACGACGATCGAAGATTCCCCTCTCCGGACCCCCAAACGGGCTCCACATCTGGCCTCCCGATGAAGAATAGGAGGTGGCGGTGGCTCCGTATTGTGAAATGCAATCAAACTTCCTCTTTGATTTTTCTCTCCAAAAGCCAGGTTTTTATAGAGTTGGAATTAGGGTTAGTGAAGCCTCGTGGGACCCACTACCCACCAGGGCGTGCTAGAGGGGGATGGCGCGCCCTCGTGCCTTGTGGGCAGCTGGGGCCCACCCTCCGGTAGGTCTTGGTTCCATAAATCATCATTTATTTCAAAATAATTCCCCAAAAAGTTCTTTCCAATTCCGAGAACTTTTATTTCTGCACAAAACAACACCATGATAGTTCTGCTGAAAACATCCTCAGTCCGGGTTAGGTTCATTCAACTGGCAAAGGGCCATTGCCGTCAACAAGCAGATGACAAAACGTCCGGCTGAACAGGCTACGGCAAAGGGCTCTTTGTCGTCTGTTGGCGAACGACAAAGATACAAAGGTCTTTGCCGCCCACCAGCAGACGGCAAAGGGCCTGGAAGGCACACGTGTCAACTTAGGTCCGTTAAGGGGTTAACATCATGCTTTCCTGTTCGCTGGCAGACGGCAAAGACCTTTGCATCTTTGCTGTCTGCCAGCAGACGTCAAAGATGCAAAGTTCTTTGTCATCCGCCCGCAGACGATAAAGATGCAATGGTCTTTGCCATCTGCCAGCAGACGGCAGAGCAACCATATAGGCCAGCCCATTGCCCCCAGGTTGGACAGGTAGCTGACACGTGGCATATTTGTCGTCTGCTGGCTGATGGCAAAGCTCTTTGCCATCTGCTAGCAGACGACAAAGTGCCTGTATAGCCCCCGTATTTTCTGTTTTTTCTTAAATTCATTAAATTTCACAGAATTTGACAGGTATATATATACACATATGAAAATACTTTCGACAAGCATACCAACACATATACATACCAAATTATATCCCTGCCATATGGATATGATCATCCAACACAAATACATAGCAAATCAAAAGTCCATATGCAACATATATAGCTAGCCGACATATCCAACAACAAGCATACAATGGTTTCATCCATACATACATATATAGGTAGCAAGTTTCACATTGTTCATCCTACAAAATCAAAACAAGAAGGAAGCATAAAGAGAAGAGTAGAGTTCATCAACGCAAGCTTCCTCATCTAAAGCAAATCTACAAATTGGGAAAGAAGAAAGTTAGAAGAAGAAGAAGACTAGCTAGAAGAAGAATAAGAAAAAGAAGAAGAAGAAGAAGAGTTTTTCTTCTCTTTCTTTTTCTCCTCTCCTCTTCTTTATCTTCTTCTTCTAAATAAGGTAGGTCATTTTAGAGCTAAGCTAGGTAAATAGGTCATTTTGGAGCTTAGTAAGGTTATTATGTCATTTTCGAGAAAAATAAGCTAAGTCTATATCATTTTGGTGGTAACAAAGATTATCATGCCATTTTTTACCTAAGTATGCTAAGTATGTCATAAATGAACTGAAGAAGCTAAGTATAGCTCATTTTTATCTAACTTAGGTAATTATGCCATTTAGGAGGAAAGAAAGCTAAGTATGCATTTGTTAAGCAAAACACTAGGGAAAACTTACCCTCATCACAACAAATGTGATGAAGATCGCAACTAAGGTAACAATTGATCCAACGGCATAATGATACCAAGCCTCATTATCAGTGGCATATTTTCTAATCTTCTTAATCTTCAAGCACATTGCATTCATCTTCATCATGTGATCATCAACGACATCAGCAACATACAACTCCAATTTCATCTTATCTTCTTCAATTCTTTTAATTTTTCTTTCAAATAATAATTTTCTTTTTCAACTAAATTTAACTTCTTGACAAGAGGGTCAGTTGCAAATTTCAGTTCACATACCTCCTAGATTAAAATATCTCTATGTCAACTTGATGGCCATAATTTTCATAAATGCGAAATGCAACAAATAGTTGTAAAGAGAATTTACCACATCCGAATCATAAAGCGGGCGAGGGCCAACGGGACGGATATCAAGACCATGGCGCTATGTATGACAAACAATCATACAAAGTAAGAAAAATATACAAGTAACTATATAAATCATACAATCTTACAAGTAACTATATAAATCAAGTACAACATAAAAAATTGAATACCTAATAATAATCTAGATTGTCGGGTTCAATAAATGCTTCGGGATCGATAAATGCATCATCATCATCACTATCAGTAATGACGTGCTCTTCATCATCATTAATAAATGCATCATCATGTGGAAGGCCACCTTTACGTAATCGTTCAAGCATTGACAGGTCATCCGCAACAGTAACCTCTTCTAGTTCAGGATCTTGTTGTTCCGGCTGAGGGGTGAAGTCGGGTTCAATGTCGCTGTCTACTTCACTATTCTGGGGTGAAGTAGACCGTTTCTTGAAACGTTTTTTTAAAGACGTGTTTCTTGAAAGAATTCTCCTTCATATGTGTCTGGGTTAATGTGAGGTTCATAATCCTCTTCATTGGGGGGGGGAGGTGGTCTAACATGTGGCAACACTTCATAAACGACATACCAACCACTGAGAATTGGATCACTTTGACAGGCCACGGTAGATAGAAAACTTGGGTTGCCTATTGAAACATAATATAGAACTTGGCGACGTATCGACTGTATCAAATTTATTCGGGAATAAGAGCAGTTCAAAGGAATTAGAAGTTGTGAAACAATGTATCGAGAACTTACTCGATGTACGGCCACACTTCTGTTAGGTTGTTGAAGATATACAACGAAATGGTCTGCCATTATTTGACATCCAACGTTACGGAATTAGAAGCACCGGCTGGTGTGATATCCCCTTTGAAGAGGCTAAGGTTGGATCCACCCTTTTTAGGGTCGCCAGCATTGTACCGAGGCTTCGCATTATGCAAATGCGGATTTTTGGCTTCGTAGTGTGTTGTCACGATGTTTGCCGCCTCCTTAGTAATGAATGCCTCGGCCATCGATGCTTCAATTCTATGTTTATTTTTACATTCTACTCGAAGCATCTTCTGCATCCTCTAATGAGAAGCACCAACGATTTTGCACGCCCCCAATCTTGCCTCGGTTGGGAGATGCAAAACCAAGTGCTGCATTGGATTAGAGAAGCCCGGCAAAAATATCTTCTCTAACTTGCAGATCAACTCCGGCGCCAACTCTTCCATATCTTCTACCAGGTCAGGTGATAGTTCTTTCGCACAAAGAACATGGAAGAAATAGCTCAACTCTCCCAGTAGTAGCCATTAATCCTCAGGGAAGAAGCCACGCAACATCACAGGCATTACCCGCTAAATCCATATGTGCCAATCATGACTCTTGAGACCAAATATCTTCAATTTATCAAGACTCGCTCCCCTCTTTAGATTCGCTACATACCCATCGGGGAACATCAACTGCGTTTTCACCCACAAGATAATTTCCCTTATAGATGGCCTTCCAAGAACATTGCCTTTTGCTTTGTCCAGTTCTTCTTTCCTTTCGGTGGTTGCATGTTTTGTAACAGTCTATGACATAGTGCCTCCTGATCGAATCTTGCCTTAGGATTATCCTTTGACTTCCCACCTATGCCGAACAATGTACGAAAAAGTGCCTCGATGCTACCTCTTGAGCACTACGTTGGTTTTCCCCGAAGAGGAGAGGATGATGCAGTAAAGTAGCGTAAGTATTTCCCTCAGTTTTTGAGAACCAAGGTATCAATCCAGTAGGAGACCACGCACAAGTCCCTTGTATCTACACAAAACGATAGCTACTCGCAACCAACGCGATTAGGGGTTGTCAATCCCTTCACGGTCACTTACGAGGGTGAGATCTGATAGAGGAGATAAATAATATTTTTGGTATTTTTGATAGATAGATGCAAAGTGAAAAGGTAAAAGGCAAAGTAAAAATAAAGCGAGTAAATAAAGTGATGGAGATTGATATGATGAGAATAGACCCGGGGGCCATAGGTTTCACAAGTGGCTTCTCTCAAGAGCATAAGTCTTCTACGGTGGGTGAACAAATTACTGTTGAGCAATTGACAAAATTGAGCATAGTTATGAACATATCTAGGCAATGATCATGTATATAGGCATCACGTCCGAGACAAGTAGATCGAAACGATTCTGCATTTACTACTATTACTCGACTCATCGACCGCTATCCAGCATGCATCTAGAGTATTAAGTTAAAAACAGAGTAACGCCTTATGCAAGATGACATGATGTAGAGGGATAAATTCATGCAATATGGTAAAAAACATCTTGTTATCCTCGATGGCAACAATGCAATACGTGCCTTGCAACCCTTTCTGTCACTGGGTAAGGACACCGCAAGATCGAACCCAAAGCTAAGCACTTCTCCCATTGCAAGAACTACCAATCTAGTTGGCCAAACCAAACGGATAATTCGAAGAGACTTGCAAAGATAACTCAATCATACATAAAAGAATTCAGAGAAGAACCAAATATTTTCCATAGATAATCTGAATCATAAACCGACAATTCACCGGTCTCAACAAACACACCGCAAAAAGAAGATTACATTGAATAGTTCTCCACAAGAGAGGGGGAGAACATTGTATTGAGATCCAAAAAGAGAGAAGAAGCCATCTAGCTACTAGCTATGGACCCGAAGGTATAAAGTAAACTACTCACACTTCATCGGAGAGGCTATGGTGTTGATGTAGAAGCCCTCCGTGGTGGATGCCCCCTCCGGCAGAGCTCCGGAACAGGCCCCAAGATGGGATCTCGTGGATACAGAAAGTTGCGGCGGTGGAATTAGGTTTTTGGCTCTGTCTTTGATCTGTCGGGGGTACGTAGGTATATATAGGAGGAAGGAGTAAGTCGGTGAAGCAACAGGAGGCCCACGAGGTAGGGGGCGCGCCCAGGGGGGCGCCCCCCACCCTCGTGACCTCCTCGGTTACTTCTTGGAGTAGGGTCCAAGTCCCCTGGATGACGTTCGGTGAGAAAATCACGTTCCCGAAGGTTTTATTCCGTTTGGACTCCGTTTGATATTCCGTTTCTTCAAAACACTGAAATAGGCAAAAAAAACAACAATTTTGGGCTGGGCCTCCGGTTAATAGGTTAGTCCGAAAAATAGTATAAAAGTGGAAAATAAAGCCCAATATAGTCCAAAACAGCAGATAAAGTAGCATGGAGCAATCAAAAATTATAGATACATTGGAGACGTATCAGGCATCCCCAAGCTTAATTCCTGCTCGTCCTCGAGTAGGTAAATGATAAAAAAAGAATTTTTGATGCGGAGTGATAACTGGCATAATCTCAATGTAAATCTCCTTAATTGTGGCATGAATATTCAGATCCGAAAGATTCAAGATAAAAGTTCACATTGACATAAAAATAATAATACTTCAAGCATACTAATCAAAGCAATCATGTCTTCTCAAAATAACATGGCTAAAGAAAGTTATCCCTACAAAATCATATAGTCTGGCTGTTGCTCTATCTTCATCACACAAACTATTTAATCATGCACAACCCCGATGACAAGCCAAGCAATTGTTTCATACTTTAGTAATCTTAAAACTCTTTCAACTTTCATGCAATACATGAGCGTGAGCCATGGACATAGCACTATAGGTGGAATAGAAAGGTGGTTGTGGAGAAGACAAAAAAGGAGAAGATAGTCTCACATCAACTAGGCGTATCAACGGGCTATGGAGATGCCCATCAATAGATATCAATGTGAGTGAGTAGTTTGCCATAAAACGGATGCACTAAAGCTATAAGTATATGAAAGCTCAACAAAAGAAACTAAGTGGGTGTGCATCCAACTTGCTTGCTCACGAAGACCTAGGGCACTTTTGAGGAAGCCCATCATTGGAATATACAAGTGTGACGCCCGAATAATTAGACTACAGTAATTCCCTGCTAATGATGCCATGTCACCTCGAATTACTGTTGATAATCTCGCTTAAGTTCAAAACGATTTAAATTCAAATTGAATTAAAGGCAAACAACAAAAGTTTTCGAACAATAAAACTAAGAAGTTCGGGTTGTGCCAAATAATGCGTATGTAATTATGGTGAAGAAACCACACTGTTATAGTATATCTAGATGCACCAAAATAATAAAAACAGCAGCAAAAACAATTATTTAAATACCTTTTGTAATTAGTAAAATATCAAACTAATTTATTTGGGGACTAGACATTTTCTAACCGTGGATTAAGTTGAGATACCAATTTAGATGCTAGGTGTAATTTTACTAAAACTAAAATAAAATATAAAGAAAATAAACAAAATAAGAAAAAAAGAAGGTTGCACTCTGCACTGTAGCCCATGGCTACAGTACCCAACCCAGCCCACCTACCCTCTTCTTCCTACTGCTCACAAAGAGCTCTATGGCCGCACTCACAGCGTACACGGCGTGGATCCTCCACGCGTTGGCCATCCACCGGTGCCCTGAGGAGATAAGAACCTCGTTGACCCCTTAGCGAACCCTAGTATCCACTCACTCCCTCTCCCTCACTCGCTCTCTCCCTCTGTATTCCGCCCGACGCCGCCGTTGCTGTGCACCGCTCGATCCCGCGGCCACCGCTGTCCCCGCGCCCCGCCAATGTGTCCAGCAGCTCCGGTGTGGTCCTCTTCATCGTCATCGTCCATGGGTCAAGGCTGAGGAGCCGCTGCAACGTCGCCATCGACCACCTCGTCCTCTACCTCCGGCCGCCGCGATGCCATCGTCGGATTCGTCATCTTCACTGCATCCCATGCCTCCCCGAGCCTCTTCCCGTCAACGATGTGAGCTGGCGCGCCTTTCCCCTCTGCCTCCCCCTCGATCTGCATCCTCTAGCCACCGTGCTCGTTGTTGCCATCTCGGGCTAGAAGTCGCCATGGCCGGCGCTCCACTCACGTTGCCTCTGCCTTGTTCCCTCACTCACACACCCGCCCCAGGTCACGCCCCGGCCTCCCGCTGCCGCACTCGGCCGTGCCTGTAGCCGCCGCTACCCACACACCCCTAGCCATGCGCCGTGATGCCTTGCCCCCTCCCGCGCGTGGCCTCGCCTCCCCGCTGGCTGCTCCTGTGGTTGGCCATGGCCGGCCATGGCCGAGCGGCCATGCGCGCATGTGGGCGTGCATTCTGTGTGTGTGTGCGTGTGTGTGCAGTGTGTGTGTGTGTTGAGTTTGGCCATGCCCACTTCCGGCCGCGTCCGCCTCTGGCCTTGCCCGCCTCCGGCTGCCGCTGCTGCGTTGCTCGCTGCCTGCTACTAGTGCAGCGCTGCTATAGTAACATTCAGTTATTGTAGCAGCTGCTAGCTTTTATAAAACAACATTGGTTAGCCCCCTGAACAACCTCAAAACAACAGCAAAACAAGCTTGAACATAGATAAAAATTATATGGGCGTGTAGTACACTTGGCAGGGTTCAATTCTTTCCATTGGACCAAATTCAAAAGTCGCCTAGATTAATTTATATAAAAATGACAAAAGTCCATGTTCTGTTAACCGGAAGAACTGAAAAACAGATTCTGGAATTGACATCCAGTAGCACTTTTCAAACAAAGATTTGGATAGGCAAATGGGCACTAATGTAGATGACCTTGAAACTTTCATGTAGATCATGGAAAGATGATAAAAATTGGTAAAGGGCACTAAGCCATAGGATGGAGAGAACTACAGTTATAGCCTTCGGAAAACAGCCAAGTGATGTTTAAAACCGAGGATTTCTCAGACTTAGCCAATTTTCAGGGAATTCCAAATAACTATTTAAATCTTTAAAAATTAATATAAAATAATCCATAACTCGGATGAAAATACTTTGTACTTGAAAGTTGCTCAGTACGATGGAAGAATCCGGATACGCAGCCCGTTCGTCCGCCACACATCCCTAGCATAGTAAACACGCAACTTTCCCCCTACGGTTCATCTGCCCGAAAACACGAAACACCGGGAATACTTTCCCGGATGTTTCCCCCCTTCGTCGGTATCACTTACTACCGCGTTAGGGCATACCTAGCACCGCGTATTGCCTCATTATGTTTTGTGATGCTTTGTTTGCTCCGTATTTACTGTTTCTTCCCCCTCTTCTTCTCCGGTAGACCTCGAGACCGGCGCTGATGCCACCGAGTACGACTACGTCACCGACGACCCTTCTCCCTGTACAACAGAGCTTCCAGGCAAGCCCCCCCTGATCACCATATATCGCCTATTCTTCTCTATACTGCTTGCATTAGAGTAGTATAACATGTTACTGTTCGGTTACTCCTATTCTGTTGCATAGCCTGTCATTGTTGCTACAGTCATTGATACCTTACCCGCAATCCTAATTGTTTAGTATAGGATGCTAGTTTATCATCATTGGCCCTACATTCTTGTTAGTCTGCCTTGCTATACTATTGGGCCATGATCACTCGGGAGGTGATCACGGGTATATACTAGACATACATACATATTATACAGATGGTGACTAAAGTCGGGTCAGCTCGTTGAGTACCCGCAAGTCATTCTGATGAGGGGGCTGAAAGGACAGGTGGCTCCATCCCGGTGGAGGTGGGCCTGGGTTCCCGACGGCCCCCAACTATTACTTTGTGGCGGAGCGACAGGGCAGGTTGAGACCACCTAGGAGACAGGTGGGCCTGGGCCTGTTCGGCGTTCGCAGGATACTTAACACGCTTAACGAGATCTTGGTATTTGATCTGAGTCTGGCTACTGGCCTATACGCACTAACCAACTACGCGGGAAAGATATGGGCACTCGACCTCGTGGTATCAGCCGAAGCCTTCATGACATCAGCGACTGAGCGGCGCGCGCCGGGTTGGACTGCGTTAACGCAACTTCCTTTGTAATGGAGGTTGCTAGGTCTGCTCACCGGCCGTGTACCCAACGTGCAGGTGTGCAATGGGCGATGGGCCCAGACCCCTGCGCGCATAGGATTTAGACTGGCGTGCTGACCTCTCTGTTGTGCCTAGGTGGGGCTGCGACGTGTTGATCTTCCGAGGCCGGGCATGACCCAGGAAAGTGTGTCTGGCCAAATGGGATCAAGCGTGTTGGGTTATGTGGTGCACCCCTGCAGGGAAGTTAATCTATTCAAATAGCCGTGATCTTCGGTAATAGGACGACTTGGAGTTGTACCTTGACCTTATGACAACTAGAACCGGATACTTAATAAAACACACCCTTCCAAGTGCCAGATACAACCCGGTGATCGCTCTCTAACAGGGCGACGAGGAGAGGATCGCTGGGTAGGATTATGCTATGCGATGCTACTTGGAGGACTTCAATCTACTCTCTTCTACATGCTGCAAGACGGAGGCTGCCAGAAGCGTAGTCTTTGATAGGACTAGCTATCCCCCTCTTATTCTGGCATTCTGCAGTTCAGTCCACTGATATGGCCTCCTTACACATATACCCATGCATATGTAGTGTAGTTCCTTGCTTGCAAGTACTTTGGATGAGTACTCACGGTTGCTTTCTCCCCCCTTTTCCCCCTTTCCTTTCTTTCTGGTTGTCGCAACTAGATGCTGGAGCCCAGTAGCCAGACGCCACCGTCGATGACGACTCCTACTACATCGGAGGTGCCTACTACTATGTGCAGCCCGCTGACGACGACCAGGAGTAGTTTAGGAGGATCCCAGGCAGGAGGCCTGCGCCTCTTTCGATCTGTATCCCAGTTTGTGCTAGCCTTCTTAAGGCAAACTTGTTTAACTTATGTCTGTACTCAGATATTGTTGCTTCCGCTGGCTCGTCTACGATCGAGCACTTGTATTCGAGACCTCGAGGCCCCTGTCTTGTATTATGATGCTTGTATGACTTATTTATGTTTTAGAGTTGTGTTGTGATATCTTCCCGTGAGTCCCTGATCTTGATCGTACACGTTTGCGTGCATGATTAGTGTACGATTGAATCAGGGGCGTCACAAGTTGGTATCAGAGCCGACTGCCTGTAGGAATCCCCCTTCCGTACTCCTTGGCCGAAGTCGAGTCTAGTCATTGCAAAACTTTTACTAACATGGCTGTGTGCCTTACGGGCCCACGTCGCCATTGGGTGGTATTAGGATCTTTTACTCCTTGTCTATACTCTGGGGCTCTGATCTCTCTTCTATTCGGGTTAAATGAATTTTGCTAAATCTAACATTAGGATCTCGTTATCACTTTCACCCGGAGAGCCCCTTATTACCGATGAGCGTCTGCTACACATGAAGACCCTGAAGATACTCTCCGCTGTTAACCCGAGAACTTGTGTTCATCATGTTTGCAATTCCCCTTCCACTGTCAACCCTTATGGATAACTACTTGCAGTTGTTATTCTTACATTAATCCCCGGTTGGTCTTGTTATTACAAGATACCCCGAAACACTCGTCGTTGTTTCGATAATCCTTTGAGCTTACTGCCTTGCCGTTCTTTTTCACCTGAATACCCCTACGGATAATTCTCGCACTTATCAAGTATCCGCTCATCCCCCAGTTGTTCATGTGTTTCACAATGGTCTTCGAAATACTATTTGATCCTCCAAAAATCCTTAGTAGCTTATTGCTCTGCAATACTGGTCTACTTGCACGATGGATGCTTTCCATATGTCTGGCAATATTCATTAGTATCCTTAGGCACTGTCATTTTGATCCTTTTGATTCAACATGAGTGCGAATGCACGCAATCATCAGTTGATCCTTTTAAATTATCTTTTCGGCTCAGACGTCATTTTAAACATGAGTTGGTTCTTGGCCAATCAATGCCTTGATCGGTTGTGCTTCTAAGTCTATTGAACTTATTCATTTTTCAATCAGAACGATTGCTTCGGATCCCTTGATTTGGAAATCATAAAATTTCTTTGCATTAAGCTTTAATTAGTTAGTTGTTTCTAGAATCGAATGCCTTTGCATTGTTTCTTCCTCTGTTTGAGTATCGATGCTTACATCAGATCCCTTGAGAACCATCGGATCCTTTGTTGGATTTTACCCGACAACATCCCACATATTCAATCACTTTGGAAGTTCTTTCCCTGATACATAATGTCGTTGGTAAATCCTATTCTCTGATTTGGCCAACCATGCTCTGCTTTCGAGCTGGTGATATTTACTATTGAAGCTTGTGGTATATGTTTCCACGATGCCCTGAGGGGTTGAACATATGCCTTCCTTAATCTGTGTGAACTCAAAAATTTTCACGGGTCATACTCCTCTGGTAATTCACTAGGTAGGTTTCACACTCAACTCATTTTAATAGAGAAGTGAATGAATGGTCATGCATTGGAGAAGTGGGAGTCGACCTTGAACTTTGTGTTCATGCCCATGGACACGATGCTAATCTTATCATGGATGCTCCTCTTAAACCCTCTTTGGTATAAGTTCTTATATCTGGGATTCGGCCCTTTACAATCGTGGTTCTGGCCATGTTCTCCTTTTAAATACCATTTCTTGGACAAGTTGAAGTACTTGTCTTCTGCAGAGCATTGCACCTGTCCAACCTTTACTTTGCTCTACCGTTGAGTATTAAACTCTGGTATCTCAAGAATATCATGGAACTGCATAACTTATTATGAGTTCTTCAAGTATTATATCTCACCGATTCCAATTTTCCCCGGGTTCTGAGTTGTTAGACACTCAAGGACATTGATAAGTGAATCAATTCCGCACTTCGATTCAATAAAGTAATCTCCATTGATTATGAGTTTAATAATCCTTCAAGTCATTCCTAGCCTGATCGGCTATATCATTACCATGTTAAATTTTAACTGTGCTACCCGGTCCTTCTTCCCGTAGCACAATTATTTGACGATGAGCTAAGCTTACGTTGATCTTCCTCATCATATCATTTCTCCTTGGACAACAAGCTTGGTTTCGAGTTTGTGTCATACCCTTGGTTCCAATAACCTTTCGCTTTACCATTCATTTGACTTGATGTCATCGCCGATCGATTACATCTTGAAATCTCTCGACAAAGTGTGTCGTGATCATCATCAACCTCATGACCTCTTCCAGGATATCAAATGAGTTCATGATGAGAAATACCATCCTTGCCCTCGATGATCTGCGTTATCATCGACCACTTTATTGCCTTCCTGCCAACACAAGCTTATTCGTGTTTGATGTTATACCTTGAGTTCCTTGCTATCCAGCAATTGTTCTCCCTTACCTTGGAACATTAACATCTCTTATGTCATCAATGTTGTGAGAATTTCACCACCTCTCAAGAATTCTTGGTATGGTGATACTTCTCACCATCACCATTCTTTCTTGGGTCCTCGTGTTGATTCCAACCAGGGTACCAACAAGTGAGCGGTGCTATTTGGATTCCGCCTTTCTAGCAACCCTATTGCTTTGAAGTTAATGGTCGACCGTTCATTCTTAGACAATTGATTATTGAATCACCATTCCAATGTTGGCCGTGCAACCCAGCCCATATTTCGGGTGCACCTTTCAACCATTGTTAAATTGTGTATGTTTTCCTCGAGAATACATCAATATATCATTTTGATCTGACAAATGTTATCTCCTTGTTCACATAATTGTGGAAATCCATCCTTTGGAAATCTTGATGAATTGTCGTTGAGTTCATCAGCCACCTCCTTGTCCTCTCCTTGGGTTAATGATGAACTCTTGTTAACGGAAATCACTTCATAGTTCATTTCCCGAGAATCTTACAGTGTCATCCCGTCAAATTGTGTCGCACCTTTTCTTCTCAAGCATCCTGAGTCTGAGGTATCCTAACACCGATCAGATCTGAATCTCGGTCAGATATGATGGTTGGGACACTTTCCGAGAGTCACAACATTGGTCTGTATATGACCCGGTAAGGTGGTGTCATGCCTAGCACACCTGGCCGGAGGACCTACTGTTATAGTTTCCTTTTTAGCAAGGTTATCCATTCTTCCATGAGGAAATTGTAAGACTTATTCATAAGTTGTTCCTGATGGATCCTTTTTGTTTCCAAAGTCTGATCTTCACCTGTTGACCATGTCAATGCTATCTCGAAGCATGTCTATGGTACTCCGATGTTTCAACAAGAACATTTGAAGCCCAATGCTAAACGTTTCTTGCTCAATTATCCAAACACCGTTGTATGGATAATGTCATGAAAATTTCTCTCCCCTCACCTAGAGGCTTTTCTACTTAATATCATGTCATGGTTATCATGTTCTGCTTGTCCTTGGGAAGGATATACCCCTGACATATGTGTTTAAACACATTTTTCTTTCCATTGTTCTTTTTAATCTGATGATCACATTTTCCTTTCCATTGTCTTGTTTAACATTTCTCGTGGTTTATATGATCTAAGCGGTAATGATTCGCTGCTTATATAAACACCTCGGTTGTACAACTCTGTCAATAAGACCCTGTTACTATTGTTGATGACATCCCGATAACCACCGATGGACGAGAACTTTGCCTATTGGTCTGCCTTGTTCAAACAAGCAGGAAAATGGTTCTCTTCGTCCCTCGCCCTTGGTATCTATGTTGTCTCCGACATAACTGAGAGGCTACCCTCTGACATGCCTTGCTATCTTGACCGTGCAAGATGTCAACCCCCCTTTCTACTTTAACCCACATGGTGGGCCCATAACCCACAGTTCCACAGGATCGAAACCTGACTCTCCTGTACAACCCTATTTCTAATGGTTATTCTCCATGCTTGGCTTCGTATTTAATTCATGTGCCACCTTCCTAGTGCTCTATTCTGGTATCAGACGCAATACTTACTCTCGCTACTCTGAACCCCTTTCTCACTCTGGTTCAGACTTCGAGCAACTATATATCCACTTGGAACCTCTTATTGTACCTTCGTACCTTACTCTCGATGTATTCATATGTTCAACTCGAGAGATAATCTTATGCTCATTCATGGGTTAACCCCAGATTGTTTCCCTCAAAAGCATTCTGTCGTAGCTGAGCTGCCCCTTATTCTTTCGTAAGTACGATGGAGTTTCCGAAGAGAGAATGCCAACTTCACCATGATGACCTAAAGCAGAGGAATAAAGACATCAACGAGGAGGATCAACTACTTCAGGAAGAGCAACCAAGACCGAGAACACTCGTTAGAATTTCGTAACCAAATCCCTTCCCTGTCACTTCCCCTCTTAAATCTCGGGACGAGATTTCTTGTAGTGGAGGAGAATTGTGACGCCCGGATAATTAGACTACAGTAATTCCCTGCTAATGATGCCACGTCACCTCGAATTACTGTTGATAATCTCGCGTTAGTTCAAAATGATTTAAATTCAAATTGAATTAAAGGCAAACAACAAAAGTTTTCGAACAATAAAACTAAAAAGTTCGGGTTGTGCCAAATAATGCGTATGTAATTATGGTGAAGAAACCACACTGTTATAGTATATCTAGATGCACCAAAATAATAAAAACAACAGCAAAAACAATTATTTAAATACCTTTTGTAATTAGTAAAATATCAAACTAATTTATTTGGGGACTAGACATTTTCTAACTGTGGACTAAGTTGAGATACCAATTTAGATGCTAGGTGTAAATTTTACTAAAACTAAAATAAAATGTAAAGAAAATAAACAAAATAAGAAAAAAAAGAGAGAAGGTTGCACTGTGCACTGTAGCCCATGGCTACAGTACCCAACCCAGCCCACCTATCCCTCTTCTTCCTACTGCTCACAGAGAGCTCTGTGGCCGCACTCACAGCGTCCACGGCATGGATCCTCCACGCGTTGGCCATCCACCGGTGCCCTGACGGATAAGAGCCTCGTCGACCCCTTAGCGAGCCGTAGTATCCACTCACTCCCTCTCCCTCACTCGCTCTCTCCCTCTGTATTCCGCCTGACGCCGCCGTTGCCGTGCGCCGCTCGATCCCGCGGCCACCGCTGTCCCCGCGCCCCGCCAATGTGTCCAGCAGCTCCAGCGTGGTCCTCTTCATCGTCATCGTCCATGGGTCAAGGCTGAGGAGCCGCCGCAACGTCGCCATCGACTACCTCGTCCTCTACCTCCGGCAACCGCAACGCCATCGTCGGATTCGTCATCTTCACTGCATCCCACGCCTCCCTGAGCCTCTTCCCGTTAACGATGTGAGCTGGCGCGACTTTCCCCTCTGCCTCCCCCTCGATCTGCATCCTCTAGCCATCGTGCTCGTCGTTGCCATCTCGCGCTAGAAGTCGCCATGGCCGGCGCTCCACTCACGTTGCCTCTGCCTTGCTCCCTCACTCACACACCCGCCCCAGGTCGCGCCCCGGCCTCCCGCTGCCGCACTCGGTCGCGCCTGTAGCTGCCGCTACCCACACTCCCCTGGCCACGTGCCGTGCTGCCTTGCCCCCGTCCCGCGCGTGGCCTCGCCTCCCCGCTAGCTGCTCCTGTGGTTGGCCATGGCCGGCCATGGCCGAGCGGCCATGCGCGCATGTGTGCATGCATTCTGTGTGTGTGCGTGCGTGTGCGTGCAGTGTGTGTGTGTGTGTGTGTGTGTGTGTGTGTGTGTGTTGAGTGTGGCCATGCCCACCTCCAGCCGCGTCCGCCTCTGGCCTCGCCCGCCTCCGTCTTCCGCTGCTGCGTTGCTCGCTGCCTGCTACTAGTGCAGCGCTGCTACAGTAACATTCAGTTACTGTAGCAGCTGCTAGCTTTTATAAAACAACATTGGTTAGCCCCCTGAACAACCTCAAAACAATAGCAAAACAAGCTTGAACATAGATAAAAATTATATGGGCGTGTAGTACACTTGGCAAGGTTCAATTCTTTCCATTGGACAAAATTCAAAAGTCGCCTAGATTAATTTCTATAAAAATGACAAAAGTCCATGTTCTGTTAACTGGAAGAACTGAAAAACAGATTCTGGAATTGACATCCAGTAGCACTTTTCAAACGAAGATTTGGACAGGCAAATGGGCACTAATGTAGATGACCTTGAAACTGTCATGTAGATCATGGAAAGATGATAAAAATTGGTAAAGGGCACTAAGCCATAGGATGGAGAGAACTACAGTTATAGCCTTCGGAAAACAGCCAAGTGATGTTTAAAACCGAGGATTTCTCAGACTTAGCCAATTTTCAGGGAATTCCAAATAACTATTTAAATCTTTAAAAATTAATATAAAATAATCCATAACTCGGATGAAAATACTTTGTACATGAAAGTTGCTCAGAACGACGAGACGAATCCGGATACGCATCCCGTTCGTCCGTCACATATCCCTAGCATAGCAAACACACAACTTTCCCCCTCCGGTTCATCTGCCCGAAAACATGAAACACCGGGAATACTTTCCCGGATGTTTCCCCCCTTCGTCGGTACCACTTACTACCGCGTTAGGGCATACCTAGCACCGCGTATTGCCTCATTATATTTTGTGATGCTTTGTTTGCTCCGTATTTACTGTTTCTTCCCCCCTCTTCTTCTCCGGTAGACCCCGAGACCGGCGCTGATGCCATCGAGTACGACTACGTCACCGACGACCCTTCTCCCTGTACAACAGAGCTTCCAGGCAAGCCCCCCCCCCCCTTGATCACCAGATATCGCCTATTCTTCTCTATACTGCTTGCATTAGAGTAGTATAGCATGTTACTGTTCGGTTACTCCTATTCTGTTGCATAGCCTGTCATTGTTGCTACAGTCATTGATACCTTACCCGCAATCCTAATTGTTTAGTATAGGATGCTAGTTTATCATCATTGGCCATACATTCTTGTTAGTCTGCCTTGCTATACTATTGGGCCGTGATCACTCGGGAGGTGATCACGGGTATATACTAGACATACATATATATTATACAGATGGTGACTAAAGTCGGGTCAGCTCGTTGAGTACCCGCAAGTCATTCTGATGAGGGGGCTGAAAGGACAGGTGGCTCCATCCCGGTAGAGGTGGGCCTAGGTTCCCGACGGCCCCCGACTGTTACTTTGTGGCGGAGCGACAGGGCAGGTTGAGACCACCTAGGAGACAGGTGGGCCTGGGCCTGTTCGGCGTTCGCAGGATACTTAACACGCCTAAAGAGATCTTGGTATTTGATCTGAGTCTGGCTACTGGCCTATACGCACTAACCAACTACGCGGGAAAGATATGGGCACTCGACCTCGTGGTATCAGCCGAAGCCTTCATGACATCAGCGACTGAGCGGCGCGCGCCGGGTTGGACTGCGTTAACGCTACTTCCTTTGTAATGGAGGTTGCTAGGTCTGCTCACCGGCCGTGTACGCAACGTGCAGGTGTGCAATGGGCGATGGGCCCAGACCCCTGCGCGCATAGGATTTAGACTGGCGTGCTGACCTCTCTGTTGTGCCTAGGTGGGGCTGCGACGTGTTGATCTTCCGAGGCCGGGCATGACCCAGGAAAGTGTGTCTGGCCAAATGGGATCGAGCGTGTTGGGTTATGTGGTGCACCCCTGCAGGGAAGTTAATCTATTCGAATAGCCGTGATCTTCGGTAACAGGACGACTTGGAGTTGTACCTTGACCTTATGACAACTAGAACCGGATACTTAATAAAACACACCCTTCCAAGTGCCAGATACAACCCGGTGATCGCTCTCTAACAGGGCGACGAGGAGAGGATCGCCGGGTAGGATTATGCTATGCGATGCTACTTGGAGGACTTCAATCTACTCTCTTCTACATGCTGCAAGACGGAGGCTGCCAGAAGCGTAGTCTTCGATAGGACTAGCTATCCCCCTCTTATTCTGGCATTCTGCAGTTCAGTCCACTGATATGGCCTCCTTACACATATACCCATGCATATGTAGTGTAGTTCCTTGCTTGCAAGTACTTTGGATGAGTACTCACGGTTGCTTTCTCCCCCCTTTTCCCCCTTTCCTTTCTTTCTGGTTGTCGCAACCAGATGCTGGAGTCCAGTAGCCAGACGCCACCATTGATGACGACTCCTACTACACCGGAGGTGCCTACTACTATGTGCAGCCCGCTGACGACGACCAGGAGTAGTTTAGGAGGATCCCAGGCAGGAGGCCTGCGCCTCTTTCGATCTGTATCCCAGTTTGTGCTAGCCTTCTTAAGGCAAAATTGTTTAACTTATGTCTGTACTCAGATATTGTTGCTTCCGCTGGCTCGTCTACGATCGAGCACTTGTATTCGAGACCTCGAGTCCCCTGTCTTGTATTATGATGCTTGTATGACTTATTTATGTTTTAGAGTTGTGTTGTGATATCTTCCCGTGAGTCCCCGATCTTGATCGTAAACATTTGCGTGCATGATTAGTGTACGATTGAATCGGGGGCGTCACAACAAGCCAAGTTTTATAATTAAAAATTCCCACTAGTATATGAAAGTGATAATATATGAGACTCTCTTATTATGAAGATCATGGTGCTACTTTGAAGCACAAGTGTGGTAAAAGGATAGTAGCATTGTCCCTTCTCTCTTTTTCTCTCATTTTTTATTTTTTATTTTTTTGTTTGGGCCTTTTCTCCTTTTTTTATGGCCTCTTTTTTTCGTCCGGAGTCTCATCCCGACTTATGGGGGAATCATAGTCTCCATCATCCTTTCCTCAATGGGACAATTCTCTAATAATGATGATCATCACACTTTTATTTTTCTTACAACTCAACAATTACAACTCGATACTTAGGACAAAATATGACTATATATGAATGCCTCCGGTGGTGTACCGGGATATGCAATGAATCAGAGTGACATGTATGAAAATTATGAAGGTGGCCTTGCCACAAGTACAATGTCAACTACATGTTCATGCAAAAAGCAATATGGCAATGATGGAGCGTTTCATAATAAACGGAACGGTGGAAAGTTGCATGGCAATATATCTCGGAATGGCTATGGAAATTCCATAATAGGTAGGTATGGTAGCTGTTTTGAGGAAGGTATATGGTGGGTGTATGATACCGGCGAAAAGTGCGCGGTATTAGAGAGGTTAGCAAAGGCGGAAAGGTGAGAGTGCGTATGTTCCATGGACTCAACATTAGTCATAAAGAACTCATATAATTATTGCAAAAATTTAGAAGTCATCAAAAACCAAAGCACTACGCGCATGCTCCTAGGTGGATAGATTGGTAGGAAAAGACCATCGCTCGTCCCCGACCGCCACTCATAAGGAAGACAATCAATAAATAAAATTGTGCTCCAACTTCATCACAAAGCGGTTCACCATTTGTGCATGCTATGGGAATCACAAACTTTAACACAAGCATTCTTTAAATTCATAATCACCCGACTAGCATTACTTTGATATTATCACCTCCATATCTCAAAACAACTATCAAGCATCAAACTTATATTAGTATTCAATGCACTCAAAAGAAAGTTTTCACATATCTTGAATACCAAGTATATTATCATTAAGCAAATTACCATGCTAATAGAGACTCTCAAAATAATCTAAGTGAAGCATGAGAGATCAATAGTTTCTTTAAAAGAATTCCACCATCGTGCTCTAAAAGATCTAAATGAAGCACTAGAGCAAAAATTATCACGCTCAAAAGATATAAGTGAAGTACTATGAGCAAAACTATCAAGCTCAAAAGATATAAGTGAAGCACATAGAGTATTCTAACAAATTCCAAATCATGTATGGCTCTCTCAGAAGGTGTGTACAGCAAGGATGATTGTGTTAAACTAACAAGCAAAGACACAAACAATACAAGACGCTCCAAGCAAAACACATGACATGTGGTGAATAAATATATAGCTCCAAGTAAATTACCGATGGAAGTGGACGAAAGAGGGGATGCCTTCCGGGGCATCCCCAAGCTTTGACTTTTTGGTGTCCTTGGATTATCTTGGGGGTGCCATGGGCATCCCCAAGCTTAGGCTCTTGCCACTCCTTGTTCCATAATCCATCAAAAGAATTCACCCAAAACATGAAAACTTCACAACACAAAACTCAACAGAAATCTCGTGAGCTCCGTTAGTGAAAGAAAACAAAAGACTACTTCAAGGTACTATAATGAACTCATTATTTATTTATATTGGTGTTAAACCTACTGTATTCCAACTTCTCTATGGATTATAAACTATTTTACTAGCCATAGATTCATCAAAATAAGCAAACAACACACGTAAAACAGAATCTATCAAAAACAGAACAGTCTGTAGCAATCTGTAACTAACGGAAACTTCTGGAACTGTAAAAATTCTACCAAAATAGGAAGTCCTGTACAATTTGTTTATTGAACAGCATCAAAAATAATCAACGCAAAAGCACATGCCTGTGATTTAAAAAATTATATTTGTGCGCGCAAAGTTTCTGTTTTTCAGCAGAATCAAATCAACTATCATCGTAGGTTATCCTATAGGTTCTACTTGGCACAAACACTAACTAAAAGACAAAACCACATCTAAACAGAGGCTAGATGGATTATTTATTCCTAAACAGAAAAAAAACACAAAATAAAATTGGGTTGCCTCCCAACAAGCGCTATCGTTTAACGCCCCTAGCTAGGCATAAAAGCGAGCATAGATCTAAGTATTGCCATCTTTGGTAGGCAATCCATAAGTGGCTCTCATGATAGATTCATAAGGTAATTTTATTTTCTTTCTAGGGAAGTGTCCCATGCCCTTCTTTAAGGGAAATTGGAATCTAATATTCCCTTCTTTCATATCAATAATTGCACCAATCATTCTAAGGAAAGGTCTACCAAGAATAATAGGACATGAAGGATTGCAATCTATATCAAGAACGATAAAATCTACGGGCACATAACTCCTATTTGCAACAATAAGAACATCATTAATTCTTCCCATAGGCTTTTTAATAGTGGAACCCGCAAGGTGCAAGTTTAAAGAGCAATCATCAAAGTCACGAAAATCTAGCAAATCACACAAAGCTTTGGGAATAGTAGAGACACTAGCACCCAAATCACACAAAGCATGAAACTCATAATCTTTAATTTTAATTTTAATAGTGGGTTCCCACTCATCATAGAGTTTTCTAGGGATAGAAACTTTCAACTCAAGTTTTTCTTCATAAGATTGCATCAAGGCATAAAAAATGTGTTCGGTAAAGGATTTATTTTGACTATAAGCGTGAGGAGAATCTAGCACGGATTGCAACAAGGAAATACAACCAATCAAAGAGCAATTTTCATAAATAAATTCCTTGAGATCCAAAATAGTGGGTTTAGCAACATCTAGGTTTTTATTTCTTTCAATCCCACTTTCATCAATTTCATCATCGAGATCTAGAAACTCCGAATTCTTAGAACGCCTTCTAGGTAAAGGAAGATCATATTCAGTTTCATCAAGATTCATATTGCAAAACAAAGATTTAATGGGGGACACATCAATAACTTTTAGATCTTCATCTTGATTTTCATAGGAATTGGAAGAACACGCTTTAATAAAGGCATCTTTGGAAGCACGCATCCTAGCGGTTCTTTCTTTGCACTCATCAATGGAAATTCTCATGGCTTTGAGAGACTCAGTGATATCATGCTTAGGAGGAATAGATCTAAGCTTTAAAGAATCAATTTCAAGAGAAATTCTATCAACGTTCCTAGCCAAATCATCAACTTTAAGTAATTTCTTTTCAAGCAAAGCATTAAAATTATTTTGTGAAATCATAAACTCTTTAACACTACTCTCAAATTCAGAGGGCATCTTATTAAAAATTTCCATAAGAGTTGTTGTAGGAATTTCCATAATTATTAGAAGGATTACTAGGATAAGTCCTAGGATTAAAATTCCCTCTATACGCGTTGTTTCCAAAACTATTCCTACCAACAAAATTCACATCCAAAGATTCATTATTATTCTCAAGTAAGGTAGACAAAGGCATATCATTAGGATCAAGAGGAGTATTTTTAGGAGCAAACATCTTCATAAGTTCATCCATCTTTTCACTCAAAACATTGATTTCTTCTATAGCATGCACTTTTTTACTAGAAGATATTTCGGTGTGCCATTGAGAATAATTGGCCATAATGTTGTCAAGTAATTTTTTAGCATCTCCTAGCGTAATTTCCATAAACGTGCCTCCCGCGGCCGAATCTAAAAGATTTCTAGAAGCAAAATTCAATCCGGCATAAAAAATTTGTATGATCATCCATAAATTCAAACCATGAGTAGGGCAATTGAGAAGCATTAATTTCATTCTTTCCCAAGACTGGGCAACATGCTCATGATCAAGTTGTTTAAAATTCATGATATCGTTCCTAAGAGTGATAATCTTAGCGGGAGGAAAATACTTTGAGATAAAAGCATCTTTGCACTTGTTCCAAGAATCAATACTATTTTTAGGAAAAGATGAAAACCAAACTTTAGCACGATCTCTAAGAGAAAACGGAAATAACTTCAATTTGACAATATTGTTATTCGTATCTTTGTTCTTTTGCATATCACACAAATCAACAAAATTGTTTAGATGAGTAGCGGCATCTTCACTAGGAAGGCCGGTGAATTGATCTTTCATAATAAGATTCAACAGAGCGGTATTGATTTCACAATACTCATCATTATTAACAGGAGCAATCGGAGTACTAAGGAAATTATTATTGGTATTTGAGAAGTCACACAATTTGGTATTATCTTGTGCCATGGCAACATGTAATCCAACACACAAGCAAGCAAACTAGCACAGGAGCAAATAGAAAGGCAACGGGAAGAAGGCAAAAGAAAAAGAGAGGAGGATATTGGGAAAGAGAGGGCGAATAAAACGGCAAGGGTGAAGTGGGGGAGAGGAAAACGAGAGGAAAATAATGTAATGCGAGAGATAGGGATTGTGATGGGTACTTGGTATTGTTGACTTGCTTGCGTAAGCCTCCCCGGCAACGGCGCCAGAAATTTTTCTTGCTACCTCTTGAGCACTGCGTTGGTTTTCCCCGAAGAGGAGAGGATGATGAAGTAAAGTAGCATAAGTACTTCCCTCAGTTTTTGAGAACCAAGGTATCAATCCAGTAGAAGACCATGCACAAGTCCCTCGTACCTACAAAAAACGATAGCTACTCGCAACCAACGCGATTAGGGGTTGCCAATCCCTTCACGGTCACTTACGAGGGTGAGATCTGATAGAGGAGATAAATAATATTTTTGGTATTTTTGATAGATAGATGCAGAGTGAAAAGGTAAAAGGCAAAGTAAAAATAAAGCGAGTAAATAAAGTGATGGAGATTGATATGATGAGAATAGACCCGGGGGCCATAGGTTTCACTAGTGGCTTCTCTCAAGAGCATAAGTATTCTATGGTGGGTGAACAAATTATTGTTGAGCAATTGACAGAATTGAGCATAGTTATGAACATATCTAGGCAATGATCATGTATATAGGCATCACGTCCGAGATAAGTAGATCGAAACAATTCTACATCTACTACTATTACTCCACTCATCGACCGCTATCCAGCATGCATCTAGAGTATTGAGTAAAAAACAGAGTAACGCCTTAAGCAAGATGACATGATGTAGATGGATAAATTCATGCAATATGATAAAAAAAACCATCTTGTTATCCTCGATGGCAAATACAATACGTGCCTTGCAACCCTTTCTGTCACTGGGTAAGGACACCGCAAGATCGAACCCAAAGCTAAGCACTTCTCCAATTGCAAGAACTACCAATCTAGTTGGCCAAACCAAACGGATAATTCGAAGAGACTTGAAAATATAACTCAATCATACATAAAAGAATTCAGAGAAGAATCAAATATTTTCCATAGATAATCTGAATCATAACCCCACAATTCATCGGTCTCAACAAACACACCGCAAAAAGAAGATTACATCGAATAGTTCTCCACAAGAGAGGGGGAGAACATTGTATTGAGATCCAAAAAGTGAGAAGAAGCCATCTAGCTACTAGCTATGGACCTGAAGGTCTGAAGTAAACTACTCACACTTCATCGGAGAGGCTATGGTGTTGACGTAGAAGCCCTCCATGGTGGATGCCCCCTCCGGCGGAGCTCCGGAACAGGCCCCAAGATGGGTTCTCGTGGATACAGAAAGTTGCGGCGGTGGAATTAGGTTTTTGGCTCTGTCTTTGATTTGTCGGGGGTACGTAGGTATATATAGGAGGAAGGAGTACATCGCTGAAGCAACAGGGGGGCCATGAGTTAGGGGGCGCGCCTAGGGGGGCCCCCACCCTCGTGACCTCCTCGGTTACTTCTTGGAATAGGGTCCAAGTCCCCTGGATCACGTTCGGTGAGAAAATCACGTTCCCGAAGGTTTTATTCCATTTGATATTCCGTTTGTTTGAAACACTGAAATAGGCAAAAAAACAGCAATTCTGGGCTGGGCCTCCGGTTAATAGGTTAGTCCCAAAAATAATATAAAAGTGGAAAATAAAGCCCAATATAGTCCAAAACAGTAGATAAAGTAGCATGGAGCAATCAAAAATTATAGATATGTTGGAGACGTATCACTCGATGATATTCTTCTCAGTGTGCATCACGTCGATGTTGTGTGGGCAAAGGAGGTCTTTGAAGTAAAGCAGATCCCACAAGCATGTCTTGTGAGTCCAGGCGTGTTGCGAATTATACCCCTTGATATACCTAGACGCTCTGGATATGGCTCGAGAGCATTTAATTAACCCAGGATATCTTGGCCTGTCAACGGAGGTGGTGCAAAGTTTTTGACAACTCTACCTTTGATGAAGTTCTGCTTGTCTTTCCTGAACTTATGGAGAGGATGCAGGGACGGTCTATGCAAGTCAAAGCAAGAAAACTTGCGACCGGCCTGAAGCCAATGAAACTGAAGAGCTCCCTTGCATGTGGGTCACCTTCCATGCACACACCAGCCAATGAATAGCGCATACGCCGCCAAGTTATGCGTCGAGTACATGTACCAGAAATGCATTATGAAGTTCTTTTTGCTAAAGGCATCGTATGCCTTGAACCCATTATCCCAGGCTTCTTGCAATTCGTCCTTCAGCGGCCGCATGTACACATTCATATTCTTCCCTAGATAGTTGGGCCCTGGAATTATCAACATCAGGAAAATGTTCTTTCTTTGCATAATCTGTCCGACGGGGGGGGGGGGGGGATTGAGTGGAATGACAAATACGGGCCAACAACTATATTGGGTTGCTGACAGAACAAACACACTGAACCCATCTGTGCTGATGGTGACTTGAGGATGCCTTGGATCTGCCGCTTTGTTGTCATGTAATGCATCATAGCGCTTCCAGACTTCACCGTCCGATGTGTGCACGATCATCAGCTTCCCATCTGCATCTAGTTGGATTCTTTTGCCCATTTTTTGCCATGTCATCTGTCTTGCCATCTCTTCGTCCATGAAAAGTGGGTAAAGTCTTTGTACGATTGGTATATATACCGAAGAACATTAACGGGGATTTTGGTCTGCGTCTTCGCATCCATACTGTTGTCTACCACAACATACCTGCATGACCTGCAAATTAGACAGTAGTTCAAGTCCGCATACTGAAGCCTAAATAAGGCACATCCATTCTCATAGGAATGTAGCTTTTCATAGGGCATCTTAAGAGCACAGAGGATTTTAACTGACTGGTACAGGTTTGCAGGTAGTACATGGCCTTTGGGTAGAAAACATCCAAATACTGTCATCATCGCGTCGTAGCATTCTCTGCCCAAGTTGAATTGAGCCTTTAGATCCATTATTTGTGAGATGGCATCCAGCTGACAAAGCTCAGTGTGCTCGTGGAGAGGACATTTTGAAGACTCCAACATTTCATTGAAGGCCTTTGCAAATTCCTCCATCTCATCGTCCGACCCGAGCATCATCAAAGTCATGCACCATATCTTCCTGATACGTCTCCAACGTATCTATAATTTTTTATTGTTCCATGCTATTATATTACCCGTTTTGGATGTTTAATGTGCTTTACTATACACTTTTATATTATTTTTGGGACTAACCTATTAACCGGAGACCCAGTCCAAATTGTTGTTTTTTTTGCCTATTTCAGTGTTTCGCAGAAAAGGAATATCAAACAGAGTCCAAACGGAATGAAACCTTCGGGAGAGTTATTTTTGGATCAACCGCAATCCAGGAGACATGGAGTAGACGTCAGGGAAGCAACAAGGAGGCCACGAGGGTCCAGGGTGCACCCTACCCCCTGGGCGCGCCCCCCACCCTCGTGGGCCTCTCGTGGCTCCCCTGACCGACTTGTTTCTCCTATATATATATCCATATACCCCGAAAACATCCAGGAGCACAATAGATCGGGAGTTCCGCCGCCGCAAGCCTCTATAGCCATCAAAAACCAATCGGGACCTTGTTCCGGTACCCTGCCGGAGAGGGGATCCATCACCAGTGGCCATCTTCATCATCCCGGTGCTCTCCATGATGAGGAGGGAGTAGTTCACCCTGGGGGCTGAGGGTATGTACCAGTAGCTATGTGTTTGATCTCTCTCTCTCTCTCTCTCTCTCATGTTCTTGATATGGCACGATATTGATGTATCGCGAGCTTTGCTATTATAATTAGATCTTATGATGTTTCCCCCCCTCTACTCTCTTGTAATGGATTGAGTTTTCCCTTTGAAGTGATCTTATCGGATTGAGTCTTTAAGGATTTGAGAACACTTGATGTATGTCTTGCATGTGCTTATCTGTGGTGACAATGGGATATTCATGTGATCTACTTGGTGTATGTTTTGGTGATCAACTTGCGGGTTCCGTGACATTGTGAACTTATGCATAGGGGTTGGCACATGTTTTCGTCTTGACTCTCCGATAGAAACTTTGGGGCACTCTTTAAAGTACTTTGTGTTGGTTGAATAGACGAATTTGAGATTGTGTGATGCATATCGTATAATCATGCCCACAGATACTTGAGGTGACATTAGAGTATCTAGGTGACATTAGGGTTTTGATTGATTTGTGTCTTAAGGTGTTATTCTAGTACGAACTCTAGGATAGATCGAACGGAAAGAATAGCTTCGTGTTATTTTACTACCAACTCTTGAATAGATCGATCAGAAAGAATAACTTTGAGGTGGTTTCGTACCCTACCATAATCTCTTCGTTTGTTCTCCGCTATTAGTGACTTTGGAGTGACTCTTTGTTGCATATTGAGGGATTGTTATATGATCCAATTATGTTATTATTGTTGAGAGAACTTGCACTAGTGAAAGTATGAACCCTAGGCCTTGTTTCAACGCATTGCAATACCATTTGTGCTCACTTTTATCATTAGTTACCTTGCTGTTTTTATAATTTCAGATTACAAAAACCTATATCTACCATCCATATTGCACTTGTATCACCATCACTTCGCCGAACTAGTGCACCTATACAATTTACCATTGTATTGGGTGTGTTGGGGACACAAGAGACTCTTTGTTATTTGGTTGCAGGGTTGTTTGAGAGAGACCATCTTCATCCTACGCCTCCCACGGATTGATAAACCTTAGGTCATCCACTTGAGGGAAATTTGCTACTGTCCTACAAACCTCTGCACTTGGAGGCCCAACAATGTCTACAAGGAGAAGGTTGCGTAGTAGACATCACTTCTATCCCGATACCATGCTTATCTATGCAACGATGAAGCACCTAAGCTCAGGCACGTTGGGCAGACTCGCCATGAAATGTCCACATCGTATAATCTGGCGTAAAACCCCTCTTCTGCAGGTGTTTGCCCATTTCATCCTCTGTCCTCTCGTGCCAATTGTTGCACCTGGCACGGGGGCACCAGGTTGTCCTCTGGGCATTTGCAAATGCGGCTCTCAGAAACCCCTTGGTTTTTGTTAACCATTCAATGGTCATGTATTTCTAACTAGTGTGACTGGTGTACATCCACACACGATCACTCATCATGCCTAGGTACTGGACACATAAGGAATATTATATATATATATATATATATCGGCATGTATATATTCATCAGTTAATGGAGTTTGTCACTTTTATTATGTCCATGCAACCTAGACGCTAATAGGTAAAGATAGGTCCTAATCCCACCAGAGTATGTGTAGATTGGGTTCGTTTTCCCATGCTCTGCTCCGGATCCGACGCAAAGTTTTGGTAGCACCTCCCCGCTATTCTCCTGATACACGTCTCGGCAATAAGCGGAGAACAACAGGGAGATACTGACAAAATTCTGCATCAGATCCGGAGCAGAGCATATGGGAAGACGAACCCAATCTACACATACTCGGGCTATCCATGGATAATGTTTGACAATTCAAAAGAATCACGGTTATAAATATGCAAATGCATGCATATTTATAGATGTAACCCTTTCAAAAGGGAGACACATAGTGGTCACGCATACTGATGATTGAAGACACGTAAAGCTAGAAAGGTTCATCGGCACGAAGACCGGAACAGAGCAAATGAAGGGGGGAGGAGGAGATGTCATTTTTGCTCACCCACGAACGCAGGGGCAGAGCTCGTCGAACACTAGACCCTTGCAGCGACAAAAAAACTGCACATTTAAATATAAAGATGAGTAACATTGCAATATTATTTTTTCCGTCAACCTAACTAAATATTTACAATAGGACAAGCGGGTTAGGGGGTTCCTCGGTGTTCATGGAACCCTAAGTAGAAAGTATCATCGGTGCGAGATACATGTGGTGCTCGGCGTTAAACACTAGATCCACGTCCCACAAGTGATGCCGGCGCCCGGCGTCCCGCAACAATAGTTCTGGGTCCGACGACGGTCGAACACCATGGTGAATATGTCTGGCAGCCTTTGTGATGAGGATTAAAGGCAAGTTTTGGAATTTCAAACAACCAAACCGACTTGAATCAGTTTGGGTGTTTCAAGTTTCAACACTTGGCTTTTAATCCTCATCACAGAGGTTGCAAGACAAATTCGCATAGCTGTTCGACCGCCATTGACCCCGAGAACTGTTGTTGCGGGACGCCGGACGCCGGTGTCACTTGTGGAAGGTGGATGTAGTGTTCGACACCGACGGCCACATGTATCTCGCACCGACGATACTTGCTATTTAGGGTTTCATCGACACCGAGGAACCCCCTAACCCGCTCGTCCCCGGGCGCCCTCAGGTATGGCGATGCACGGTCGATGGATCAGCACTCGGACCGGGGATTCTCGGCCTAGGCGACGGTGTCGTGACCGGCTAGACCCACTGGCTCCACCATCTATCCCCTAGGAGACCGACAATCCTCAACCCTCTGCCCCGACCCTCGACCCCTCGGTGACCGGCCATCCCCGACCCCTCAGCGACCAGTGATCCTCGACCCAGTTACATCGATGACGCACCCCGATCCTTGACCCAGTTACATCGATGATGCACCCCTAATCTTCTTCTTCTTCTTCCTCCTCCTCCTCCTCTTATTCTTCCTCCTCCTCTTCTTCTTCCTCTTCTTCTTCTTCTTCTTCTTCTTCTTCTTCTTCTTCTTCTTCTTCCTATTTTTTCATCTTTCATCTTTCTTCTTAACCTAAACTAAACTAAATCTAAATCTAAACCTAAAAAATAGAAACAAAACCTAAACTAAACCTAACTAAACCAATCCTAAGTTAAACTAAACCTAATTAAGCTAAATCTAAAAAAATAAAAACAAGAAGAAGAGGGGTGTCTCACCTTCAGGCGCGGCAGGGGTTCCTGATACGTTCATTTTGCATCATGCTTTTCAGTCAATATTTATTGCATTATGGGCTGTTATTTCACGTTATGTCACAATACTTATGGCTATTCTCACTTATTTTACAAGGTTTACATGAAGAGGGAGAATGCCGGCAGCTGGAATTCTGGGCTGGAAAAGGAGAAAATATTGAAGGACTATTTTGCGCAACTCCAAAAGTCCTGAAACTCCATGGAATATCTTACAATAAATAAAGAAAAATCGTCGCCAAAGATGAAGGCCAGGGGCCCCACACCCTGCTCATGAGGGTGGGGGCGCCCCCCCTGGGTGCGCCCCCTACCTCGTGGGCCCCCTGGTGGCTCTCCGACGTCCATCTTCTCCCATATGAAGTCTTTCGACGAGAAAAAAATAGCAGAGAACCTTTCAGGACGAGACTCCGCCGCCAGGAGGCGGAACCTTGGCGGGACCAATCTAGGGCTCTGGCAGAGATGTTCTGCCGGGGACACTTCCCTCCGGGAGGGGGAAATCATCACCATCATCATCACCATCGCTCCTCCCATCGGGAGAGGGCAATCTCCATCAACATCTTCACCAGCACCATCTCATCTCCAAACCTTAGTTCATCTCTTGTATCCAATTCTTGTCTCCAAGTCCGGGATTGGTGCTAGTAGGTTGCTAGTAGTGTTGATTACTCCTTGTAGTTGATGCTAGTTGGTATATTTGGTGGAAGATCATATGTTCAGATCCTTTATGCACAATATTATCCCTCTGATTATGAACATGAATATGCTTTGTGAGTAGTTACGTTTGTTCCTGAGGACAAGGGAGAAGTTTTTCTATTAGTAGTCATGTGAATTTGGTATTCGTTCGATATTTTGATAAGATGTATGGTGTCTAACCTCTAGTGGTGTTATGTGAACGTCGACTACATAACACTTCACCATTATTTGGGCCTAGAGGAAGGCATTGGGAAGTAATAAGTAGATGATGGGTTGCTAGAGTGACAGAAGCTTAAACCCTAGTTTATGCGTTGCTTCGTAAGGGGCTGATTTGGATCCATATGTTTCATGCTATGGTTAGGTTTACCTTAATACGTTTGTTGTAGTTGCGGATGCTTGCAATAGAGGTTAATCATAAGTGGGATGCTTGTCCAAGTAAGGGCAGTACCCAAGCACCGGTCCACCCACATATCAAATTATCAAAGTACCAAACGTGAATCATATAAGCGTGATGAAAACTAGCTTGACGATATTCCCATGTGTCCTCGGGAGCGCTTTTCGTATTATAAGAGTTTGTCCAGGCTTGTCCTTTGCTACAAAAAGGATTGGGCCACCTTGCTGCACTTTATTTACTTTTGTTACTTGTTGCTCGTTACAATTTATCCTATCACAAAACTATCTGTTACCACTTATTTCAGTACTTGCAGAGAATACCTTGCTGAAAACCGCTTATCATTTCCTTCTGCTCCTCGTTGGGTTCGACACTCTTACTTATCGGAAGGACTAATATAGATCCCCTATACTTGTGGGTCATCAAGACTCTTTTCTGGCGCCGTTGCCGGGGAGTGAAGCGCCTTTGGTAGGTGGAATTTGGTAAGGAAAAATTTATTTAGTGTGCTGAAACTTTCTGTCACTTGTTACCTTGGAAAGTAATTGTTTGAGGGGCTTGTTCGGGGTATCTTCACCCCATCCAGTTGAGCCAAGAGTTGCTCCTCAACCTACTGAACCTACTGAATCTATTGGAAATGAAACTTCTTTTGAGATTCCTTCGGGTATGATGGAAAAACTTCTAGCTAACACTTTTGCAGGAGATGGAGCAAAGCATCCTGACGAACATCTACGCTTTGTGGATGACATTTCTGGACTATTTAAGCTTGCAGGTGTAACCGATGATGCCGTTAAGAGGAAGGCTTTCCCTTTATCTTTGGAGGGATACGCATTGACATGGTATAGGCTATGTGATGATACGAGATCATGGAACTATAAAAGATTGAAATTGGAATTTCATCAAAAGTATTACCCTATGCATCTTGTTCATCGTGATCGCAATTATATATATAATTTTTGGCCTCGCGAAGGAGAAAGCATCGCTCAAGCTTGGGGGAGGCTTAAGTCAATGTTATATTCATGCCCCAATCATGAGCTCTCAAAATTGACAATTCTCCAGAATTTTTATGCTCGGCTTTTTGCTAATAATCGCACCATGCTCGATACTTCTTGTGCTGGGTCTTTTATGATGAAGTCTATTGAATTTGGATGGAATTTACTGGATAGAATTAAACGCAACTATGAAGATTGGGACCTCGACGAAGGTAAGGAGTCAGGTATGACATCTAAGTTTGATTGTGTTAAATATTTTATGGATACCGATATTTTCCGTAAGTTTAGCACTAAATATGGACTTGACTCTGAGATAGTAGCTTCTTTCTGTGAATCTTTTGCTACTTATGTTGATCTCCCCAAGGAGAAGTGGTTTAAATATCATCCTCCCATAGAAGTAAAAGCAGCTGCACCTATTAAAGTTGAAGAAAAGCTTGTCACTTATAATGATCGTATTGTTCCTACTTCTTATGTTGAGAAACCCCCTTTCCCTGTTAGAATGAAGGATCATGCTAAAGCTTCAACTGTTGTTCATAAAAGCAATACTAGGACTTATACACCTCCGGAGCAAGTCAAAGTAGAACCCAATATTGCTATTGTTAAAGATCTCTTGTCTGATAATATCGATGGGCATGTTATTCAATTCACTGGTGAAACTGCTAGAATTGCCAAACCCTGTGATAGAGATAAACATAGACCTGTGGTAGGCGTCCCTGTTATTTCTGTTAAAATAGGAGATCATTGTTATCATGGCTTATGTGATATGGGTGCTAGTGCTAGTGTTATACCCATTGACTTATATAAAGAAATTATGCATGATATTGCACCTTCTGAGTTAGAAGATATTGATGTTACAATTAAACTTGCCAATAGAGATACTATATCTCCAATGGGAATTGTTAGAGATGTTGAAGTCTTGTGTGGGAAAACCAAATATCCCGCTGATTTTCTTGTTCTTGGTTCTCCACAAGATAGCTTTTGTCCCATTATATTTGGAAGACCCTTCTTGCGTACTGTTAATGCTAAGATAGACTGCAAAAAGAATGTTCTTACTGTTGGCTTGGATAATATGATCCATTAGTTTAATTTCTCTAAATTTAGTAAACAACATCGTGAGGAAGAATTGCCTAGTAAGGATGAAATTATTGGTCTTGCTTCTATTGCTGTACCTCCTAGTGATCCTTTAGAACACTATTTGCTAGACCATGAAAATGATATGTTCATGAATGAAAGAAGGGAAATAGATGAAGTATTCTTTAAACAGGAACCTATTCTGCAACACAATTTGCCTGTTGAAATCCTAGGGGATCCGCCTCCACCCAAGGGTGATCCCGTGTTTGAGCTTAAACCGTTGCCTGATAATCTTAAATATGCTTATCTTGATGAAAAGAAAATATATCCTGTTATTATTAGCGCTAACCTTTCAGAGCATGAAGAAGAAAGATTATTGAAAACTCTGAAGAAGCATCGTGCCGCTATTGGATATACTCTGGATGATCTTAAGGGCATCAGTCCCACTCTATGTCAACATAAAATAAATTTGGAAGCTGATGCCAAACCAGTTTGTGATCCTCAACGATGTTTGAATCCTAAAATGAAAGAAGTGGTAAGAAAAGAAATACTCAAGCTTCTGGAGGCAGGTATAATTTATCCCGTTGCTGATAGTCAGTGGGTAAGTCATGTCCATTGTGTCCCTAAGAAGGGAGGTATTACTGTTGTCCCTAATGATAAAGATGAATTGATTCCGCAAAGAATTATCACAGGTTATAGGATGGTAATTGATTTCCGCAAATTAAATAAGGCTACTAAGAAAGATCATTACCCCTTACCTTTTATTGATCAAATGCTAGAAAGACTATGCAAACATACACATTATTGCTTTCTAGATGGTTATTCTGGTTTTTCTCAAATACCTGTGTCGGCTAAAGATCAATCAAAGACTACTTTTACATGCCCTTTTGGTACTTTTGCTTATAGACGTATGCCTTTTGGTTTATGTAATGCACCTGCTACCTTTCAAAGATGCATGATGGCTATATTCTCTGACTTTTGTGAGAAAATTTGTGAGGTTTTCATGGATGACTTTTCCGTCTATGGTTCCTCTTTTGATGATTGCTTGAGCAATCTCGCTCGAGTTTTGCAGAGATGTGAAGAAACTAATCTTGTCTTGAATTGGGAAAAGTGCCACTTTATGGTTAATGAAGGTATTGTCTTGGGGCACAAAGTTTCTGAAAGAGGTATTGAAGTTGATAAAGCCAAGGTTGATGCTATTGAAAAGATGCCATGTCCCAAGGACATCAAAGGTATAAGAAGTTTCCTTGGTCACGCCGGATTTTATAGGAGGTTCATCAAGGACTTCTCAAAAATCTCTCGGCCTCTGACTAATTTATTACAAAAAGATGTACCATTTGTCTTTGATGATGATTGTGTAGAAGCATTTGAAATACTTAAGAAAGCATTAGTCTCTGCACCTGTTGTTCAGCCACCTGATTGGAATTTACCCTTTGAAATTATGTGTGATGCTAGTGATTATGCTGTAGGTGCTGTTCTAGGGCAAAGAGTTGATAAGAAATTGAATGTTATCCATTATGCTAGTAAGACTCTAGACAATGCTCAAAGAAATTATGCTACTACCGAAAAGGAACTTTTAGCGGTTGTATTTGCTTGTGATAAATTCAGACCCTATATTGTTGATTCTAGAGTAACTATCCATACAGATCATGCTGCTATTAAATATCTTATGGAAAAGAAAGATGCAAAACCTAGACTCATTAGATGGGTTCTCTTGCTTCAAGAATTTGATTTACATATTGTTGATAGAAAGGGAGCTGAGAACCCCGTTGCAGACAACTTGTCTAGGCTAGAGAATGTTCTTGATGACCCACTACCTATTGATGATAGCTTTCCTGATGAGCAATTAAATGTCATAAGTACTTCTCGTAGCACTCCATGGTATGCTGATTATGCTAATTATATTGTTGCTAAATTTATACCGCCTAGCTTCACATACCAACAAAAGAAAAAGTTTTTCTATGACTTGCGACATTACTTTTGGGATGACCCACATCTTTATAAAGAAGGAGTAGATGGTGTTATTAGACGTTGTGTACCTGAGCATGAACAGGAACAGATCCTACGCAAGTGTCACTCCGAAGCTTATGGAGGACACCACGCTGGAGATAGAACTGCACATAAGGTATTGCAATCCGGTTTTTATTGGCCTACTCTCTTCAAGGATGCCCGTAAGTTTGTTTTATCTTGCGATGAATGTCAAAGAATTGGTAATATTAGTAGACGTCAAGAAATGCCTATGAATTATTCACTTGTTATTGAGCCATTTGATGTTTGGGGCTTTGATTATATGGGACCTTTTCCTGCCTCTAATGGTTACACTCATATTCTAGTTGCTGTTGATTACGTTACTAAGTGGGTAGAAGCTATTCCAACTAGTAGTGCTGATCATAACACTTCTATTAAAATGCTTAAGGAAGTTATTTTTCCGAGGTTTGGAGTCCCTAGATACTTAATGACTGATGGTGGTTCACACTTTATTCATGGTGCTTTCCGTAAGATGCTTGCTAAATACGACGTTAATCATAGGATTGCATCTCCATATCACCCGCAGTCTAGTGGTCAGGTAGAATTGAGCAATAGAGAGCTCAAATTAATTTTGCAAAAGACTGTCAATAGGTCCAGGAAGAATTGGTCCAAAAAACTTGATGATGCATTATGGGCCTATAGAACTGCATATAAAAATCCTATGGGTATGTCTCCGTATAAAATGGTTTATGGAAAAGCATGTCATTTACCTCTCGAACTAGAACATAAGGCATATTGGGCTATTAAGGAGCTCAACTATGATTTCAAACTTGCCGGTGAGAAGAGGTTATTTGATATTAGCTCACTTGATGAATGGAGAACCCAAGCTTATGAAAATGCCAAGTTGTTTAAGGAAAAAGTTAAAAGGTGGCATGACAAAAGGATACAAAAGCGTGAGTTTAATGTAGGTGATTACGTATTGCTATACAACTCTCGTTTAAGATTTTTTGCAGGAAAACTTCTCTCCAAATGGGAAGGTCCTTACGTTATCGAGGAGGTCTATCGTTCCGGTGCCATAAAAATCAACAACTTCGCATGCACAAATCCGAAGGTGGTAAATGGTCAAAGGATCAAACACTATATTTCAGGTAATCCCATAAATGTTGAAACTAATATTATTGAAACCGTAACCCCGGAGTAATACATAAAGGGCACTTTCCAGAACATTCCAGACTCCGAAAAGGAATAGGTATGTGGTACGGTAAGTAAACTAACTCCAAAACAATTTTGGAGGCAATATTTCTCCGTTTTGGAATATTTGGAAAAATAGAAAAATAAGTAGCAGTCCGGGGAGGACAGGAGGCCTCCACGAGGGTGGAGGGCGCTTCCTACCCCCCTGGGCGCACCCCCCTACCTCGTGAGCACCTCTTGTGCCCTCCGGACTCCGTTTCCTTGCACGATACGTATTTTGGTCGGTAAAAATTCATTATATATACTCCCGAAGGTTTTGACTCTCGTATCACGCAAATATCCTCTGTTCTCGTTTCGAGCTGTTGCTGTTGTAGATTAGAGCAAGATGTCTTCTCAAGAGTCAGTCAGGGAGAGCCGCGTGTCCAACCCGACACCGGGACCAAGAGCAAACAGCGACACTGACCACTTCGGGCCAGCAACGGAGGAAGAGATGGAGGCTGACCTGATGAGAGTAAATGCCATGGAGGATCAGGAAGTCACCTCTCGCCACCGAGCGGGGCTAACGATGGGGGAGCTACAGAGCTCAGCTATTCCAAACTCAGTTATCCCTTCCAATGTTAAATGTCTTTCTTATGAAAATATGAGGAGGAGTGTCTCTCGTTCTCCCGCAGCTATGCAACATCCTTGGGTGCAAGGAGCTTTAGCAGTTACAGGAAAGCTTCGCAAGGAAATAATGGACCTCAAGCAGCAAGTCAATAAGCTCGAGGAGGAGAACCGTATTATGAGGGGAATCATCGCCAAGAATATTACGCCAACAACAAAGAAGGAGATATAATCACATGAGTATGGGCACTCCCCTTGGCAACTGCCAAGCTTGGGGGAGGTGCCCTGGTATCGTATCACCAACACAACTCCTATCTTTACCGTTTTTCTTAGTTCGATCCTATTAGTAGTATCTTGATTTAGTAGAATAAAGTCATGGCATGATCCAGTTTTGAGTTTTGCTTTATGATCCTTTTTTGTAATCGAGTCTGTGAGCTATATAATAAAGATTAGTGTTGAGTCAAGGGCTTAAGTATTTTGCCATGATCTTGGGTGATTAGAAGAAAAAGAATAAAAAGAGTCAAGAGTTCATATTGATCTTATTGAAAGTAATGACTTCACATAGAAAGAGTATGATGATTTAAAGTTGTTGGGAGTTGGCAAATATAGCTTTGGTCATCGTTGCAATTAATAGGAAGTAATAAGGAAAGAGAGGTTTCACATATAGATATATTATCATTGACATCTTTTATGATTGGGAGCACTCATTAAAATATGACATGCTAAAGAGTTGATGTTGGACAAGGAAGACAACATAATGAGTTATGTTTTCTTACATCTGAGATAAAGTATGTTGTCATGGTTCCTCTACCGTGTTGATTTTGCCTTTCCCCCTCATGCTAGCCAATCTTCAGCACTAAGTAGAAATACTACTTGTGCTTCCAAATACCCTTAAACCAGTTTTGCCATGAGAGTCCACCATATCTACCTATGGATTGAGTAAGATCCTTCAAGTAAGTTGTCATCGGTGCAAGCAATAAAAAATTGCTCTCTAAATATGCATGACTTATTAGTGCAGAGAAATAAGCTTTGTACGAACTTGTTGTGGACGCAATAAAAGCGACGGACTGCATAATAAAGGTTCACATGCAAGGGGCAATATAAAGTGACGTTCTTTTGCATTAAGATTTTGTGCATCAACCCTAAACGCGCATGACAACCTCTGCTTCCCTCTGCGAAGGGCCTATCTTTTATTATTACCCTCTACCTTATGCAAGAGTCACGGTGATCTTCACCCTTCCTTTTTCATTTTTTCCTTTGGCAAGCTCAGCATGTTGGAAAGAACATGATATATATATCTAATTGGATGTGGGGGAGCGTGAATTATTATTGTTGACATTACCCTTGAGGTAAAAGGTTGTGGGGCAAAAACTATAAGCCCCTATCTTTCTCTGTGTCCGATTAAAACTCCGTAACCACAAAGTATCGCGTGAGTGCTAGCAATTATGAAGGACTAAGTGATAGTTGAGTATGTGGACTTGCTTTTAAGCTCTGACATAGACTCTTTCCGATGTTATGATAAATTGCAATTGCTTCAATGACTGAGATTATAATTGTTGGTGCCCAATAAAGTTTCTGATTCATATTTTGGCTTTGTGAAAAGATCATCACTAGAACATAAGTAATCATATGACAAAAATTTATATATATGTTGCTGTTATGAAGTAATCATGATGCCTTCATGTCCGTATTTTATTTTTATCGACGCCTCTACCTCTAAACATGAGGACATATTTATTGTTATCGGCTTTTCGCTTGAGGACAAGCGAGGTCTAAGCTTGGGGGAGTTGATACGTCCATTTTGCATCATGCTTTTATGTCAATATTTATTGCATTATGGGTTGTTATTTCATGTTATGTCACAATACTTATGGCTATTCTCTCTTATTTTACAAGGTTTACATGAAGAGGGAGAATGCCGGCAGCTCGAATTCTGGGCTGGAAAAGGAGCAAATATTGAAGGACTATTCTGCGCAACTCCAAAAGTCCTGAAACTCCATGGAATATCTTAGAATAAATAAAGAAAAATCATCGCCAAAGATGAAGGCCAGGGGGGCCACACCCTACTCACGAGGGTGGGGGGCGCCCCCCCTGGGTGCGCCCCCCTACCTTGTGGGCCCCCTTGTGGCTCTCCGACGTCCATCTTCTCCCATATGAAGTCTTTCGATGAGAAAAAAATAGCAGAGAACCTTTCGAGACGAGACTCCGGCGCCACGAGGCGGAACCTCGGCGGAACCAATCTAGGGCTCCGGCAGAGCTGCTCTGTCGGGGACACTTCCCTCCGGGAGGGGGAAATCATCACCATCATCATCACCAACGCTCCTGTCATTGGGAGAGGGCAATCTCCATCAACATCTTCACCAGCACCATCTCATCTCCAAACCCTAGTTCATCTCTTGTATCCAATTCTTGTCTCCAAGTCCGGGATTGGTGCTAGTAGGTTGCTAGTAGTGTTGATTACTCTTTTTAGTTGATGCTAGTTGGTTTATTTGGTGGAAGATCATATGTTCAGATCCTTTATGCACAATATTATCCCTCTGATTATGAACATGAATATGCTTTGTGAGTAGTTACGTTTGTTCCTGAGGACAAGGGAGAAGTCTTGCTATTAGTAGTCATGTGAATTTGGTATTCGTTCGATATTTTGATAAGATGTATGTTGTCTAACCTCTAGTGGTGTTATGTGAACGTCGACTACATAACACTTCACCATTATTTGGGCCTAGAGGAAGGCATTGGGAAGTAATAAGTAGATGATGGGTTGCTAGAGTGACAGAAGCTTAAACCCTAGTTTATGCGTTGCTTCGTAAGGGGCTGATTTGGATCCATATGTTTCATGCTATGGTTAGGTTTACCTTAATACTTTTGTTGTAGTTGCGGATGCTTGCAATAGAGGTTAATCATAAGTGGGATGCTTGTCCAAGTAAGGGCAGTACCCAAGCACCGGTCCACCCACATATCAAATTATCAAAGTACCGAACGCGAATCATATGAGCGTGATGAAAACTAGCTTGACGATATTCCCATGTGTCCTCGGGAGCGCTTTTCGTATTATAAGAGTTTGTCCAGGCTTGTCCTTTTCTACAGAAAGGATTGGGCCACCTTGCTGCACTTTATTTACTTTTGTTACTTGTTGCTCGTTACAATTTATCCTATCACAAAACTATCTGTTACCACTTATTTCAGTACTTGCAGAGAATACCTTGCTGAAAACCGCTTATCATTTCCTTCTGCTCCTCGTTGGGTTTGACACTCTTACTTATCGAAAGGACTACGATAGATCCCCTATACTTGTGGGTCATCAGTTCCTGGGATGGAGGAGGGGGCGCCAGAGCGGCGGGGCGGCCGAGATGGAGGAGGGGGCGCTGGGGGCGCCGTGGCAGCCACTATAGGGGCGGCGGGTGTGGAGGAGAGGTGTGTCGGGCCGGCCGGGGTGGAGGAGGGGGCTGTCGGGGCCGCCAGGGCGGTGGGGCGGCCGCGGGGTAGCCGGGGTGGAGGAGGGGGTCGCCTGGGCGGCGCCGAGCGGTAGGGGGCGAAGCGGCAACGGGCGGCGGGGGCGGGGTGGCGAGGGTCGAGGTCGGGCCAGATCGATATGGAAGGTTTAGAGAGAAGACATAGAGGAGCCGGGGCGCCGTTAGAGCCCGTTAACTAGTACTCTCTTTGCCGTCCGCCAGCGGACATCAAAGAGGGGGGTTGGACCAATGGAGTGTACTGGCATCCAGTGGGCCCCAACAGCACCTGTTTGTCGTATGATGGCAGACGACAAAGATTCTTTACCAGCCGATGGCATACGGCAAAGAACTGGCTGATGGCAAAGAGCTTCTTTGTCGTCCGCTTTGTGCTGGCTTATGGCAAAGCCATTCTTTGTCGTCTGCAAGCCGACGGCAAATCTGCTGATTCCAGTAGTTTATGGGGCGCATCAGCCCCTTAGGGGCTGGTTTGTCCCACTCTTGTCCCATTAGGCCCATGTAGTTGCCGGGAGGATGCCCGGAACCCCTTCCGGTGACCCGATACGTACCCGGTACCCCCGGAACACTTCTGGTGTCTGAATACTATCATCATATATATCAATATTTACCTCTCGACCATTTTGAGACTCCTCGTCATGTCCGTGATCTCATCTGGGACTCCGAACAACATTCGGTCACCAAATCTCATAAGTCATGTAATACAAATCGTCGTCGAACTTTAAGCGTGCGGACCCTATGGGTTCAAGAACTATGTAGACATTACCAAGACACCTCTCCAGTCAATAACCAACAGCAGAACCTAGATGCTCATATTGGCTCCCACATATTCTACGAAGATCTTTATCTGCCGAACCATTATGACAACATACTTTATTCCCTTTGTCATCAGTATGTTACTTGCCCCAGATTCGATCGTCGGTATCTTTATACCTAGTTCAATCTCGTTACCGACAAGTCTCTTTACTCGTTTCATAATGCATCATCCTACAACTAACTTATTAGTTACTTTGCTTCAGAGGCTTCTTATAATGTGCATTACCGAGAGGGCCCAGAGACACCTCTCCGATACTCGGAGTGACAAATCCTAATCTTGATCTATGCCAACCTAACAAACACCTTCGGATATACCTGTAGAGCATCTTTATAATCACCCAGTTACGTTGTGACGTTTGATAGCACACAAGGCATTCCACCGGTATCCGGGAGTTGCATAATCTCATAGTCAGAGCATTATGTATTTGACATGAAGAAAGCAGTAGCAATAAAACCGAACAATCATAATGCTAAGCTAACGGATTTGTCTTGTCCATCACACCATTCTCCTAATGATGTGATCTCATTCATCAAATGACAACAAATGTCTATGGCTAGGAAACTTAACCATCTTTGATTAATGAGCTAGTCAAGTAGAGGCATACTAGGGACACGGTGTTTTGTCTATGTATCCACACATGTATCGAGTTTTCAGTTGATACAATTCCAGCATGAATAATAAACATATATCATGAAATAAGGAAATATAAAATAACAACTTTATTATTGCCTCTAGGGCATATTTTCTTCAAGGGTTTGCCGGCGACGGGGGAATAGAGTGTGCTAGATGGGGACGGGGGCTGGCTGGAAGCGGATGAGGACGACCCCGCCACACGGTCGGCTTAAAAAAGGATGACAGCCATCGCTGACGCGTGGGCCCGAGGCCATAAATTAAGCTGGCCAGGTAGGCCGCGGGCAGTTGGACGACCGCCAGGTGGGGACACTGTGGACAACAAGAAGGCGCACGTGGCGTCCGTTCCGCGTCTGTGCCGACGCATTTGGGGGGGAAATTTGGGCCGCAAATGCATCGGCGCGGACGCTAAGCGGACACGATTTGGTCGGTGCGTTGGGCCTCCTCTTTTTTCCGCGCCTACCCAAACGGACGGCGGCTGAAGAGATGGGTCGCCCCATTCGAGTTGCTCTTAGAGCGTCTATAGCCGGGTCTCTTGTACTGTCTCAAACACTTGGGCAGGCTATCTGGTCAGTGACTTGTTACAAAAAATCGACTTGATAGGACCTCTCAATCTACGGACAAACACCCGATCTGACCAGCACCCCTCCAAATATATGGTTGACATGGCGCTTCCACCTGACAGGCCCAACCCACCACGAACCCCACAAAAATCCCCAATCCGAGTGGCGAGCTCAAACCCTAGCTCACTCTCTCCCTCTCTCGCTCCGTCCACTCCTCTCCCTCTCCCTTTCTGATCCCTTCCACCACCATGAGCAGCTTTGGCAGCGACTCTGGCTCGGAGCTCGACTACGAGGAGGAGATGGCCCTCCGCATTGCGCTGGAGCGGTCCAAGGTGGAGACAGGTGACTAATAACCAACAAGTATACGGGATCGCAACAGTTTTCAAGGGTAGAGTATTCAACCCAAATTTATAGATTCGACACAAGGGGACCCTAAGAATATTTGTAAATATTAGCATCTGAGTTACCAATTCAACCACACCTGGTTAAATATCTGCTGCAGAGTGATAGTAGCACAATAATATGATAGTTTGGTAGTAGTAGTAACAATAACAGTGGCAACCGGTGACAGCGGTAACAGTTTTGTAGTTGTTGTAACAATAGCAAGAGCAGTAGTAACTTAGCAAGAACAATATGTGAAAATCTCATAGGCATTGGATTTGTGATTACGTTGGATGATATTCATCATATAACAGTCATAACCTAGGGCGACACAGAACTAGCTCAAGTTCATAAGTATAACGTAGGCATGTATTCCGTAAATAGTCATACGTGTTTATGGAAAAGAACTTGCACGACATCTTTTGTCCTACCCTCCCGTGGCAGCGGGATCCATAAGGAAACTAAGGGATATTAAGGCCTCCTTTTAATAGAGAACTCGAACAAAGCATTAACTGAAAAGTATCCCAATTATTGTCACCCTGGGGTTTACGGACCATAACACATAATATGTGCATCTGACTTGGAAGATCGGATCAGGAACATAGATATAATGGTGAAAATATAAATGTTTCAGATCAGAAATCATGGCACTCGGGCCCTAGTGACAAGCATTAAGCATAGCAAAGTCATGGCAACATCAATCTCAAAACATAGTGGATAGTAGGGATCAAGACCAAACAAAACTAACTCGATTACATGATGAATCCCATCCAACCTCTCACCATCTAGCAAGCCTACGAAGGAATTACTCACTACCACTGGGGAGCATCATGGAATTGGTGATGAAGGAGGGCTGAGGATGACGATGATCGAAGATTCCCCTCTCCGGACCCCCAAACCGGCTCCACATCTGGCCTCCCGATGAAGAACAGGAGGTGGCGGTAGCTTCGTATCGTGAAATGTGATCACACTTCCTCTTTGATTTTTCTCTCCAAAAGACAGGTTTTTATAGAGTTGGAATTAGGGTTAGTGAAGCCTTGTGGGACCCACTACCCACCAGGGCCTGCTAGAGGGGGATGGCGCGCCCTCATGCCTGGTGGGCAGCCCTCCGGTAGGTCTTGGTTCCATAAATCATCATTTATTCCAACATAATTCCCCAAAAATTTCCTTCCAATTCCGAGAACTTTTATTTCTGCACAAAACAACACCATGATAGTTCTGCTGAAAACATCGTCAGTCCGGGTTAGGTTCATTCAAGTCATGCAAACTAGAGTCCAAAATAAGAGCAAAAGTATATACGATGGAGAAGTATCAATGATTGCTTGTATCTGCGTTGGTTTTTCCCTTGAAGATGAAAGGGTGATGCAGCACAACAACGGTAAGTATTTCCAGTTATGCAACCAAGGTTATCAATCTAGTAGGAGAACCAAACAACACTATATAAATGATACATGCACACAAAGAACAACTATTTGCAACCCAACGCGTAAGAGAGGTTGTCAATCCCTCCACGGTAAAAAGATAGATTAAATTGTATGAGATTTGATAAATAGATCCGACTAAAACAAAAAAAAAGTGCAGCAAGGTTTTCTTGGAATAATAGATCTGAAAACAATATGATAGAAAATAGACCCGGGGGTCGTAGATTTCACTAGTGGCTTCTCTCAAGAAAATAGCATACGGTGGGTAAACAAATTACTATTGGGAAATTGATAGAAAAGCAAGTAATTATGACGATATCCAAAGCAATGATCATGTATATAGGCATCACATCCAAGATTAGTAGACTGACTCCTGCCTACATCTACTACTATTACTCCACACATCTACCGCTATCCGGCATGCATCTAGTGTATTAAGTTTATGGAGAAACGGAGTAATGCAATAAGAACGATGATGTAGACAAGATCTATTCATGTAGGAATAGACCCCATCTTTTTTATCCTTAATAGCAACGATATATGCGTGCCTCGCTACCCCTTCTATCACTGGGTTAGAACACATCAAGTTCGAACCCATCGCAAAGCACCTCTTCCCATTGCAAGAAAAATCAATCTAGTTGGCCAAACCAAACCAAAGTTTTGCAGAAGAAAAATGAGGCCATAATAATCATTCGTATAAGAGATGAAAGAAGACACAAATAATATTCATGGATATAGATCTGATCATAAACCCACAATTCATCGGATCCCAACAAACACACCGCAAAAAGTCATTACATCAAATAGATCTCCAAGAACATCGAGGAGAATATTGTATTGAGAATCAGAAAGAGAGAAGAAGCCATCTAGCTACATACCCGTAGGTCTGTGGTAAACTACTCACGCATCACCAAAGGAGCACCAGTGAGCATGATGAACCCCTCCGTGATCGTGTTCCCCTTTGGCAAGGTGCCGGAATAGGGCTCTAGATTGGATCTCGTGGTTCTTCTACTTATGGCAGCTGGAATTGTGTTTCATCGAGCCCCCTAGGGTTTCTAAAATATATGGCGGCTGGGAGGCGATGAAAAGGACTCCAATGGGCCCCACCACCACCTGGGCGCGCTAGGGGCCTCTGGCGTGCCTGGTGAGTTGTGGGCCTCACGGGCCTCCCCTCTGGTGCTTCCTTGGCTCCCAAGTTGTCTTCTGGTCCAAAACAATCTTCAAAAAATTTCGTGGCATTTGGACTTTGTTTGGTACTACTATTCTGCGAAGTAAAAAACAAGCAAAAAACAACAACTGGCACTTGGCACAATGTCAATAGGTTAGTCCAAAAAAATGATAAAAAGTTGCTATAAAATGAATGTAAAACATCCTAGAATGATAATATAACAGCATGGAACAGTCAAAAAGTATAGATACGTTGGAGACGTATCCATTTTTGGGATCTACTATAGGGTGTGGTACGTCTCCATCGTATCTACTTTTCCAAACACTTTTGCCCTTGTTTTGTACTCTAACTTGCATGATTTGAATGGAACTAACCCGGACTGACGTTGTTTTCGGCAGAACTGCCATGGTGTTATTTTTGTGCAGAAATAGAAGTTCTCGGAATGACCTGAAAATCCACGGAGCAACTTTTCAGAATTAATGAAAAATACCAGCGAAAGAATTAGCGTCAGGGGGCCCACACCCTGTCCACGAGGGTGGGGGCGCGCCCCCTCCCCTAGGGTGCGCCCCCTGCCTCGTGGGTCCCCTAAACATCCACCGACCTCAACTCCAACTCCATATATTTGCTTTCACAGAGAAAAAAATCAGAGAGAAAGTTTCATTGCGTTTTACGATATGGAGCCACCACCAAGCCCTAATCTCTCTCGGGAGGGCTGATCTGGAGTCCGTTCGGGGCTCCGGAGAGGGGGATTCGTCACCATCGTCATCATCAACCATCCTCCATCACCAATTTCATGATGCTCACCGCCGTGGTGAGTAATTCCATCGTAGGCTCTCTGGACGGTAATGGGTTGGATGAGATTTACCATGTAATCAAGTTAGTTTTCTTAGGGATTGATCCCTAGTATCCACTATGTTCTGAGATTGATGTTGCTATGACTTTGCTATGCTTAATGCTTGTCACTAGGGCCCGAGTTCCATGATTTCAGATCTGAACCTATCATGTTTTCATGAATATATGTGAGTTCTTGATCCTATCTTGCAAGTCTATAGTCACCTATTATGTGTTATGATCCAACAACCCCGAAGTGACAATAAACGGGATACTTCTCGGTGCTGACTGTAGTTTGAGGAGTTCATGTATTCACTAATTGTTAATGCTTTGGTCCGGTACTCTATTAAAAGGAGGCCTTAATATCCCTTAGTTTCCATTAGGACCCCGCTGCCACGGGAGGGTAGAACAAAAGATGTCATGCAAGTTCTTTTCCATGAGCACGTATGACTATATTTGGAATACATGCCTACATTACATTGATCAATTGGAGCTAGTTCTGTGTCACCCTATGTTATAACTATTGCATGAGGAAACGCATCCGACATAATTATCCATCACTGATCCAATGTCTACGAGCTTTTCACATATTGTGCTTTGCTTATTTACTTTACCGTTGCTACTGTTACAATTACTACAAAACTGTTATCGTTACTTTTGCCACTGTTACCATTACTTCCATACTACTTTCCTACTAAATACTTTTCTACGCATACTAAGTTATCCAGGTGTGGTTGAATTGACAACTCAACTGCTAATACTTGAGAATATTCTTTGGCTCCCCTTGTGTCGAATCAATAAATTTGGGTTGAATACTCTACCCTCGAAAACTGTTGCGATCCCCTATACTTGTGGGTTGTCAGGGTGCATCGACTGCAAATTAAAATTTTCCTATGCGTAGAATAACCAAGAACATGCTATGGGAGATGGATCACAGATCATTACCACTAGACGCGAAGTGGCATGCAACGGAAGAAGAGTTGGGGCAGTGCATCTACGTGGATCATCTCCTCCTCGTCCGATCTCCCTCGAACAGCCGGTCATCGGTGCCCACATATAGGTTCGCCGGAGCGGCGCAAGTGCACCGCCTCTAACGATATCCATGCGTGCAGGAGGAGCACCGTGCGGCGGACTGCTAGATCCAATCACACAGTCAGTGATGAGTGAAGGTGGCTATTTGCAACACATGCAAACCCTAGTGACATCGCCGAAGCGACCAACCTCTGAGTGTGCCGCACCTCCACTTTATATAGGCGTCCATCATGGGCTCAATACTTGGACTTGGAATAGACCCTAAAGCCCAAAATCTTTTTGGCCGGGATCCGAGTCCGAGTAGGATCACATTTGACTCGTGGAAGCCGATCCGGCCTCACGAGTTCCTTACCTTAAGACTGCGACCCTTTAGGTTCAAGTCAGCTTGGTCGCAGGTCAGATCACCTCCGACCTGCTCGGCTGGTAGCAGCCTCTAGCAAGGCGTACCAACCACCAAGTAGACAGTGAAGCCGGTGGGCGAACATGTACATCAAACTTCTATTCCTTTTTCCACACGATATACGTTGTCGGGCTCAAGGCGGGTCTGTCATCCTTGTGCTAGCCTGACCTCTTTCTCGTTCCAGTGATGCCGACAACAAACCGGATTATCTCATAATCCATGTTGCATGGCCATGCTTATCCTGGTCGGATCACATGAGGGGCCTAGAGTATATCTCTCCTAATCGGAGGGGCAAATCCCATCTTCCTCGACCATGTCTCGCAACATGGGTATGGACAAGCCCAAAACCTACCTTTGTAACTACCCAATCATGGAGCAGTGTTTGGTCGGCCCAAAGCAGGTATGTCACCACTCCGAGTACATGCGCCAGCTCAGGTCTTAGGACATAGAACGTATGTTGTACTAGAGACTCACAGATGACATATCGCTGCATCTCATAGTTGGGTCTGTCCGACTTGGACCTTATCTCGACTTGGATCCAACTACATCAAATCCGACCAGATCCTTCCGAGTCCATATGCTAGTGAGACCAAGCCATCGACCGTGTCATATGCTAGTCTAGTCGGCTACGCATCCACACAGCCATTTCGACTAGGGACCTTTTAGGACAGTCATCATACAATGCATAGTCCCACAAACAAGTCACGTACTTGCTGATACACATCATTGATAATGTCCAAGGACTATCTTTATTCATAAACACATAGGAAATATCATCATACATGATTGCCTCTAGGGCATATCTCCAACATCAATCAGCGGCAGCTTCAGATTTGGAGCGTCGCAGCAACTCCCGCGTCGGCGTAGCACGAACACCGGAACTGGACCCTCCTGGCCCGCACATAGCAACACAAAGATAGCATAGTCCACGCCGACCCTGCACCGTTTCCTCCCCCCCCCCAAGCGGCTCCTCCACGCGGCCAGTGTTGGGTGCTTGTGCCCGCGCCTTCGACCTGCACGCGCACTCTGGAGTCGGAGGCGTGCGCCGCATGCCACGAGAGGCAACATGCATGGGAGAGGGACACGGCGGAGTAGTCCTCGCACCGCCGCCGCGAGACGAAGCCGAACACTGACAAGGAAGTGCTTCACCTCGCATGGGTGTACTGCCGCTCCCTCACGATGATGGAGACGGATGCTTGCCGCCTCCGACGAAAGAATGTGAAGGCACTCTGGCTTGCTATTGAGCAGTCGGAGTGCAAGGAGAAGGAGGCAGCAGCGGAGAAGGGTCGGGTGGTAAGGCTGAAGCAGGAGCAGGATAGGGAAGTTCGTCGGATGAAGGGGCTAATCGTCCTCTTCGACTCCGACTCCAACGGTGATGATAGCTACTCCTCCTTGTTTAACGACCAAGACCCTCCACCAGCCGCGGACGCTTATAGCTGCACCAGCGATCAGAAGGGCAAAGGCCCGGCAAGGAAGTGGTGATTCCGGCCCCCTCCTCCTCAATGCATATATCGGTTTTAGTTGTAGAAATTTATGAACTTGTCCGCGGACAAACTATGTCTTTTGGATGTGGTGAAGTATGTTCATGTCCGTTTGAAGCCGATCTTGTCTTCCTTTGCAACAGATTTTTGTTGTCCGTCATTTGATCATGTAGGATACATCAATGTTTGCATGTGTACTATGGATATTAGGCACCGGATATGAGATACACGGATGCAGAGTGGCAAATATGAGGGTTCCCGGTCAGTGCCAGCGAATGCGCCCGGGCATGTCCGCGGTCATTTGAGGGCCCGGATTTGCTAACTACGGCTGTAGATGCTCTTATTCATGCTCCTCATCCCTGTTGCCACCGCATCACTAACCACGTACACATGATGCAGCGACAATGGAACTCCTTAGACCATTCGTGGCCATGTATGTCCTGCCTTGGCCTTCTTCTGCTCCAACGTCAGCCTGTCCCAGAGAGATTTGGTGGTGGAGGGATCCATGGAGGGGAGTCGTGCGGATAAGGATAACTATGGCTATGGACGCGGGGCACCGTGGTAGCGCTTTATATAGCATCAGTGGTGTCGGCGTACATAAGTAGGGGCTCTACTTTGCACCCCTTTACCTGTGCACGAGCAGTCAGAGCCGCACATGTGGCCAAACTTAGCAGGGCAAAGGAGGGAAGTCAAAGCCACAAGACATTCAAAGCAACGCCAAGACAGAGACACGAAGAGCAAGAGGGCAAGGAGGATTCCCCCGGCAAGACCCTTCCCGGGGCGGCCTCCACGGCCCCGGCAAGGGCCTTGCCGGGGCAAATTGCCCAGCACCAGTGGAATGTGCCGCCCTTCAGCCCGAGGATTCGAACATCACCAATAACATTGGAACCAAGGCTCGGGAGGCACCTCCATGGTGGCATGCAGATCTTTGTGAAGATCATTGACACACAAGAACAGATGAGGACCAGAAGACGAGACTTCTGGCAACATCCTTGCCGGGGACGCCCGCGGCGCCACGGCAAGGCCCTTGCCGGGGACGCCCGCGGCGCCACGGCAAGGCCCTTGCCGGGGCCCCCGGCAAGACCCTTGTCGAGGACATCAACGGGGCCTCAGCCAGGCCCACGCGCGCCAAGACCCCATCGCCGTTCCCATGCAACTGCCAGCCCAGCTAGCCAGGCGGGCACCTGTGTGGCGATGTGCGGTCCCGAAGCCAACTCAGCAAGCACCTGAGAGGTAGCATGCTAATCTTCGTGAAGATGCCGCCACCACGCAAGCTCAGCAGCCTACCAGCATACATGGCGCTGCCCACCTCGCTGGCCTGGACGCGTGTCGCAGCAGGGCGAGGCAGCAATAAAGCGAGGGGACACCTCAAGGGCGCATTTAATGCGTCTTGTCCCATAATGACAAGCGATAAGCATAGCCACTGTACTATTTCCACCTCCTGTGTGCCACTATAGCGCCTCCTTCGACTATAAAAGGAGGCCCAAGGCATACTGGAGAGGGATTCAGCACTTTGATCAAGTCACGCTCGATATCTAGCTCAAGAACATTCAAATACACACCAAAGCAGGACTGGGGTATTACGCGACCTCCGCGGCCCGAACCTGGGTAAACGACCTTTGTGCTGGCTCTTAGACCTGCTCTTCTCACAACCCCGTGCCCGCCGACAAAAGTAGGGATCACGTTGATCCCATAGGTGTCGTTCCCAGCGACATCTTTGGTGCGCCAGGTAGGGGGCACAGTTGTGAAAACCTAGTCTAGCAACCAGTCTAGCAGTTCTTCGTCGCCATGGCTCCCAAGAGGAAGACGACGACGGCAATCGGTTCATCCGGAGCTGGACTGCCCGTATCGGTGCGGGCGGGTAGCGGACCCGAGAACAATCACATGGCCCTGGCAGTCCAGACTTGGCGAGCGGCATCGTTCGTGCGCAAGATGATGAGCCGCACACCACAAATTCCAGAGACAGAGTTGGGCCCCCCGCAAGTGGCGCGGGGCCCTCCAGGGGTGGCCCATGCCACCCACCAGCGGTGCGGCGGCTTCCAAGACGCCTGCGCCGGCGCCCACGACGCGCTCTTCCCAAATCGTGCGCGATGAGCAGCGCCACCACGCTGGTGACCCCGGGTGCTGACCTGGGAAGAGTCCAGTACAACCTTCACAGGACGAAGGAGGTCAACATGCACGCCGAAGTACTGGCAAAAATGGCGTACCACCGCAGGGCCGTGGTAGAGCTCCTTCTAACGTGGTTAGAAGTCGAAGCGCGTCAAGGTCCATGCAGCTTTCGCCACTGCCTACGCCAGCAGAAGCTTTGGCGCGCGCATCTGCTCCTTGACTTTCCTCCTTCTATGGAGAAGCTCGACGAGTGGAGAGCCACCGTCCGGAGCCTCGTCGGCATCGCCAACAAAGATAAGCCGCGACCCGCGGGGCCCGTACGCCGATGCTCCGTCGAGCCACCACATGCCAGTGGAGGCAGGATCGGAGGTGGTGCGGCCATGGTGCACTCTCCTCTCCCGCGCCAGTTGCCGCGGGTGTCGATCTGTCGTGACGACGCATGTGATAACATTTCCATAGCATCATCCGATCCACGGACCCACCGCGATCAGTGCCAAGTCCTTCGGGAGCGATCCCTTGAAGACGCTCGAACTACCATCGAGCGCCGACGTGATGTGCGCCACCAGTCAGATAGGCGGGCAGGGCCCACTATGGACCACCCGGCACTGGGAGGCTACTGTGGCCTACCTTACGAGGTGGGTTGCCCAGCCTTTACCGGTGAGCTGCGAGAGTTATTATGGCCCTCCAACCGCACGTTCAAGCCTGATGTTGGCGAGAAGTACAATGGCAAGACTCACCCGTCAGAGTTCCTCAGCATCTACACCATTATGATGCAAGCTACCGGAGCCCGCGACGACAAGGTGCTTGCCAATTACTTCCTGTTGGCACTTAAGCCCAACGTCATGTCATGGTTGATGCACTTGCCAGTGGATTCCATTTCCTCTTGGTCGGACCTGTGTCATGTATTTGTTGGCGCCTTCACTGGAGGCCATCAAGCTCATGGCCAGGTGAGCGATCTGCATATTATCCCCAAGAAGGAGGGGGAAAACCTGCACAAGTACATCCAGAGGTTCAGCCGAGTGCAGTACAACATCCCAGACGTTCACCCCGCCGTTGTGATCAGCACATTCTATCAGAATGTGCGCAACCGCAAGATGCATGAAGAGCTGGCGATGAACAAGGTCAAGGATGTGGTCGAACTTTATGTTCTGGCCGATAGGTGCACTCATGCTAAAGAGGGTAGGAAGTACCCCGGCGAGGACACTGGTGCGGAAACCGATTCCACGGACGATGATACCGCCGCCCCGACGAAGAAGGGTCGGCGCCGTAACAGAAAGCGCAAAGGCAAGGTTGTGCTTGCCGTCCAGGGATCCGATGATACCGGCGCTGCCAAGAAGGCCAAGGTGAGCGACCTCGCCAAGGAGGTTGCCGAGTGTGCCGCTTGCTGGGTCTTGGCGGCTGCCGACAAGCCAGGGGGCTCCGACAAGTAGTATTGCAAGATCCATTGCACCAAAGGCCACGACATCCAGAACTGCCGACAAGTTGAGCTGCTCGCTGAGAAGAATAAAGCTGAGTACGAGAGGCGGGACAAGGAGAAGGGTCAAGACGTGCCGAAGGTTCCGGCCAGAAGCGTGGTAGCCAGGGAAGCCGCTGCGGCAACGATAACCAGCAAGGGAGGCCCGTCCAGGGCCGCGACAAGAAACAGGAAGACAATGATCATGACGAGAACGACGAGTCCGGTGACCACGAGGTTCAGAAAGCTACGGAGGCCATGTGCATTGACAGTGGCGCCTCGTCGCACACCTCTCACCGCCAGCTCAAGCAGTGGGCACATGAGATCACAGCGGTAGAGCCATCACTCGACGCACGGAAGCCACTGAAGTGATCCGGCACGCCTATCTTCTTTGACACCGAGGACCACCCTGATCGCACAACTGCGGTCGGGTGTTTGCCATTGTTTGTTTCAGCAATGATACACAACCTCAAGGTGATGAAGATGCTAGTTGACGGTGGGGCCGGTCTGAACTTGACCTCGCCCGTCGTGATCAAAAGGCTGCAGATTCCCGATGGAGACCTCGAGGAGATGGGCATGTTTCGAGGGGTCAACCCGGGGAGGAGTCAGCCGAAGGGCAAGGTCACGCTACCCGCGACATTCGGAGGCGAGTTAAACCATAGGACGGAGAGGATTGTCTTTGATGTGGCCGAGATCCCCTTTCCCTACAACGGGATCCTCGGCCACCCGGCACTGGCCAAGTTCATGGCGGCTTCACATTACGCCTACAACACGCTGAAGATGCCTGGGCCGATGAACATCATCACCGTTCCCTGCGACAAGAAAGATGCCCTGATTTGCGCTAACCAACTCTACCAGGAAGCAGTTAGAGCAGCTGTCGCCAAGGCACTTGCTCCTGCCGTTGAAGCCCCGGGAGGGAAGATGACCGGTGAGACCTCTCGCACCCACTCCGGCAAGCGCACCTCTTCGGGGTGCTGTGCTCCCGTAGAGGATGTGCCAGAGAGCTCCACCGGCAAGAGCAAGAGATCCAGAGCTGCACCACCAGAGACCAAGAAGGTGTCCGTCAAGGAGGATGGCACGGGAGGAGCTTTTACCATAAGCTCCACCCTCGATAGCAAATAGGAAGGCGAGCTCGTCACTTTCCTGCGGGCGAATTCGATGTGTTTGCCTGGCAAGCATCCGACATCCCCGGTGTTCCCAGGGAGGTGATTGAGCACCATCTTGTTGTCTATCCTCATGCACGCCCGTCAAGCAGAAGGTCAGGAAGAAAGCTTTGAAAAGACAAGAGTTCATCACAGAAGAGATCAGAAAGCTAGAAGCAGCAGGCTTGGTTAGAGGGGTGCTCCATCCGACGTGGTTCGCTAATATAGTGGTGGTGCGCAAGGCAAACGAGAAGTGGAGGCTGTGTATTGATTACACAGATATCAATAAAGCTTGTCCAAAAGACCCTTTCCCATAGCCGCACATTGACTAGATTGTTGACTCCACGGCCGGGTGTGACCTGCTATCATTCCTCGACGCCTACTCAGGATACCATCAGATTTTCATGACAGAGAATATGAATAGAAGACATCATTCATCACCCCATGTGGTACGTATTGCTTTTTACGGATGCCTTTCGGGTTGAAGAGTGCTAGTTCGACCTTTGCAAGAGCAATCCAGATTGGTTTTGAGCCCCAGCTGCATAGAAATATGGAAGCTTATATGGATGACATAGTGGTCAAAACCAAGGACAAGGCAACACTAGTGCAAGATTTGGAAGAGACGTTTGCAAATCTGCGCAAGATCAACCTCAGGCTGAACCCTGAGAAGTGTGTCTTTGGCGTCCTGTCCGGCAAGCTTCTCGGGTTCTTTGTGTCACAGTGTGGGATCGAGGCAAACCCAGACAAGATCAAGGCCATTGAGCAGATTGAGGCACCTAGGCGGATTAAGGATGTGCATCGACTCGCTGGCTGCATTGCCGCCATGAGAAGATTCATCTCCAAGTCTATTGAGCGTGCCCTTCCCTTTTTCAAAATCTTGAAAAAGGCGGGCCCAATGGAGTGGACCCCAGAGGCCGAAGCAGCGCCGCAGGACTTGAAGAAGTACCTCTCATCCATGCCGATACTAGTTGCGCCTAAACCACAAGAGCCGTTGTTGTTGTACCTAGCGGCAACGAATCAAGTGGTTAGCGCCGTGCTAGTGGCACAGAGGGAGGTTGACGAAGGAGCAGTGGCGACGGCAGGGTTGGCGGATGGCGATCGAGAGCTCCCCCCAGGGCCTGGTCCCGGCAAGGCGAGGCCCCCGACATGGGCTGGCGCCAGCGGGACAAGGCCTACACAACTAGGTGATGTGGCGTAGAAGAAGAAGAAGATGCAGCACCCGATTTACTTTGTTAGCTCCCTCTTCCAGGGGCTAGGTCAAGGTACTCCGATGTGCAGAAATTGCTCTTCGGCCTTCTTATGGCCTCGAGGAAGCTGCATCATTACTTCCAAGCGCACGAGATCACCGTCGTCACCCGCCTCCCGTTGCAACAGATACTGCATAACCCAGACACAACGGGGAGGATTGTGGAATGGGCTTTGGAGCTCTCAAGCTTTGGTTTGAAGTTTGCAAGCACCTTGACGATCCAGAGCAGAGTCTTGGCGGAGTTCATTGCAGAATGGACCTTGATGCCCAACGAAGAGGTCCAGGAGACCACTCTTCCCGACAAGGAAACAAGTCACAACTGGGTTATGTACTTTGATGGAGATTTTTTGCTACAAGGCGCCGGTGCTGGTGTGATGCTCATCGCACCCACCGGAGAGCACCTCAAGTACGTGATCCATATGCACTTTCCAAGGGAGATGTTGATGAACAACACTGCTGAATACGAGGAATTGCTTGCCGGTCTCAGGATTGCGGCAGACCTCGGGGTCAAGAACCTCATCGTTAGGGGTGATTCACAGCTTGTCGTCAGGCAGGTCAACAAGGATTATCAAAGCCCGTTGATGGAAGCCTACGTGGATCAGGTGAGGAAGCTGGAGGAGCGCTTTGACGGTATACAGGCGGAGCATGTCCCTCGAGTGGAGAACGACATCGCCGACTACCTGTCGAAGCGCGCTTCCCTCAAATTACCTGTGGAACCAGGTAATTTTGTGCTTTGGCTAACCCAACCATCCGTTGAACCATCAGTAGAGAAGAACAAGCGGAGGAAATCATGCCCCGGCAAGTACTTTCCCACCGAACTCCCTGGAGCCGCTGGCGAAATGTTGCCATGGACACTAAGCCTGCCATGGGGCAATTGACTCCGGCAGGGCGACAAGCCCTGGCCGTAGAGGCAGTCGCCCGCATGACAGTGGAGATGCCTTTAGTCCTTGCCGTCGAGCCCCAGGCTCCGGCATGGGCACAGCATACCATTCAATTCCTCCAAACAGGGGAGCTTCCTGAGGAGCAGGAAGAAGCGGAGAAAGTAGCCTGTCGGTCTACCCTGTACTAGTTCGTTGACAACGTTCTATACAGAAAAATGCCAAACGGAGTGAAATTGAAGTGCATTTCCCGGGAGGAAGGACTGGAGCTGTTGGTGGAGATACATGGAAGCATATGTGGCTCCCACATAGGGTCGAGGGCCCTTGCCGGCAAGGCTTTCTGGCAAGGTTTCTTCTGGCCCACTGCCCTTCAGGATGCGACAGCACTAGTAACCAACTATGAAGCGTGCCAGTTCTATTCAAAGAAGCTTCATCAACCAGCTCAAGCCCTTCAAACAATCCCTCTCTCCTGGCCATTCTTGGTTTGGGGGCTCGACATACTGGGACCCTTCCCCAGCGCCTTCGGGGGCTTTGAGTACTTGTACGTTGCAATCGACAAGTTCACAAAGTGGCCGGAGGTGGAAGCAGTGAGGAAGGTGACAGCGCAGTCAGCCGTCCAGTTCTTCAAGGGGCTATTTTGCCGCTTTGGTGTGCCAAACAAAGTCATTACCGACATCGGCACACAGTTCACAAGCCACACCTTCATGCAATACATTGAGGACCTCGGCGGCAAGGTCTGTTTCGGTTCCGTGGCACACCCGCAGAGCAACAGCCAAGCGGAGAGGGCAAATGCTAAAGTACTGCGAGGCCTAAGGACAAAGACTTTGGACAGGCTGCATAAGAGAGGAAGCCGATGGATTGATGAGTTGTCGGCGGTTCTTTGGTCGATCAAAACGACGCCAAATCGAGCCACCGGCCAGACACCCTTTGCCCTGATATACGGGGGAGAAGCAGTTCTCCCCATGGAACTCATATACGGGTCACCTCGAGTGCTCTCTTATGATGAGCTTGAGCAAGAGCGATTGTGGCAAGATGATGCGACACTCCTCGAGGAAGATCGTCTTTGGGCGGTTGTGAGAGCAGCATGCTACCAACAAGCCTTGCATCGCTACCATATCCGCAACGTTCATGCCCGAAGCTTTGAGGAAGGCAACCTTGTTCTTCGGCATGTTCAGTCGACCAAGAATTCCAACAAGTTGACGCCAAAGTGGGAAGGCCCTTATCGGGTAATACGAGTCACCAGGCCCGGCGCAGTCTGCCTGGAGACCGAAGACGCCGTTCCAGTGAGCAACTCCTGGAACAACGAGCATCTTCGCAAGTTTTACCCATAAGGTGCAGCTGTCGAGTCCCCCGGCAAGCCACCTTTTGTACAAGCCTTGCCGTCAAGGCATGTAACCCTCTACAAAGCCAGGCGCAGACCCTGAGCATAAATAAACGAAGCGCTGGCACCCTAAGTTATAGCATGCATACTAGGTTGAGTCTCTCCCTCGGTTAGGGTTGATAGTGCTTAGCAGCGACAACCCCTAGCATAGAGGTCGAGTCTGCGCCTCTCTGTTCCTTCCCGTCTTCTTTGGTTCGCAGGGTACATGCATTTCTGCTGGGCTATATGGAGGAAAGAGAACAAGCTGGTGCTCCGGCCCCGGCAAGCCAAGGTTGCCGGGGGCTGAAGACACAAGGGACCACCCACTGCAAGCTAAGGTTGCCGGGGGGCTACAGATTCAGATAAGTCCTTCCTCCCCTGTTTTATGATTCCATATGAAATTGGGATGTATGAAACCTCGTTTTGTTCCTAGGTTACCGTGCTCCCCTTTGCCCGTACCCAAGAAACTATCCCCTTGGGTCGGAATCTGGTTATAGCCGCGGTGACAAGGAAGCAAGCGTAGGGCCTAACCCTACTTCGCCCCTTTCTCCGTCGAAAAGCGTGAGTATGGTCGAATGAAGTAAGGGAGCGTCAAGGCCTATTGTCGAGCAACGATGTTTATGTTAAAAATAACAAGGATCTGTTCCTTGGTATGGGCTTCGCTCACACACAAAGAGCCCGGCAAGCACCCTTTTTCATTAATATGTTCCATATAGGTACAATTCGTACGAAACATAAACATGAGCAAGGGGATTACAAGTTTTAAATTTGACTAAGGCCCATAGGCTTACAAACTAAAAAGAGATAAGGTGCCCGTAATCCCTTTCTTGTCCCTCTCCTCAGGAAACAGAACAAGAAGGCAAGAGGGCAAAAGAAGCGCCTGGGCGAGGTACGAGCAGCAGAAGGCGCCAAGAGAACATATCGGCGGCCGCTTAGGAGAGGGCTGGTGATGATGGTCTGATACGTCTCCAACGTATCTATAATTTTTTATTGCTCCATGCTACTTTATCTACTGTTTTGGACTATATTGGGCTTTATTTTCCACTTTTATATTATTTTTGGGACTAACCTATTAACCGGAGGCCCAGCCTAGAATTGTTGTTTTTTGCCTATTTCAGTGTTTTGAAGAAATGGAATATCAAACGGAGTCCAAACGGAATAAAACCTTTGGGAACGTAATTTTCTCACCGAACGTGATCCAGGGGACTTGGACCCTACTACAAGAAGTAACCGAGGAGGTCACGAGGGTGGGGGTGCCCCCCTGGGCGCGCCCCCCTACCTCGTGGGCCCCCTGTTGCTTCGCCGACGTACTCCTTCCTCCTATATATACCTACGTACCCCCGACGGATCAAAGACAGAGCCAAAAACCTAATTCCACCACCGCAACTTTCTGTATCCACGAGATCCCATCTTGGGGCCTGTTCCGAAGCTCCGCCGGAGGGGTCATCCACCACGGAGGGCTTCTACATCAACACCATAGCCTCTCCGATGAAGTGTGAGTAGTTTACTTCAGACCTTCGGGAACATAGCTAGTAGCTAGATGGCTTCTTCTCTCTTTTTGGATCTCAATACAATGTTCTCCCCCTCTCTTGTGGAGAACTATTCGATGTAATCTTCTTTTGCGGTGTGTTTGTGTAGACCGATGAATTGTGGGTTTATGATTCAAATTATCTATGGAAAATATTTGATTCTTCTCTGAATTCTTTTATGTATGATTGAGTTATCTTTGCAAGTCTCTTCGAAATATCCGTTTGGTTTGGCCAACTAGATTGGTAGTTCTTGCAATGGGAGAAGTGCTTAGCTTTGGGTTCGATCTTGCGGTGTCCTTACCCAGTGACAGAAAGGGTTGCAAGGCACGCATTGTATTGTTGCCATCGAGGATAATAAGATGGGGTTTTTATCATATTGCATGAATTTATCCCTCTACATCATGTCATCTTGCTTAAGGCGTTACTCTGTTTTTAACTTAATACTCTAGATGCATGCTGGATAGCGGTCGATGAGTGCAGTAATAGTAGTAGATGCAGAATCGTTTCGATCTACTTGTCTCGGATGTGATGCCTATATACATGATCATTGCCTAGATATGTTCATAACTATGCTCAATTCTGTCAATTGCTCAACAGTAATTTGTGCACCCATCGTAGAATACTTATGCTCTTGAGAGAAGCCACTAGTGAAACCTATGGCCCCCGGGTCTATTCTCATCATATCAATCTCCATCATTTTATTTACTCGCTTTATTTTTACTTTGCCTTTTACCTTTTCGCTTTGCATCTATCTATCAAAAATACCAAAAATATTATTTATCTCCTCTATCAGATCTCACCCTTGTAAGTGACCGTGAAGGGATTGACAACCCCTAATCGCGTTGGTTGCGAATAGCTATTGTTTTGTGTAGGTACGGGGGACTTGTGTGTGGTCTCCTACTGGATTGATCCCTTGGTTCTCAAAAACTGAGGGAAATACTTACGCTACTTTACTGCATCATCCTCTCCTCTTCGGGGAAAACCAACGCAGTGCTCAAGAGGTAGCAAGAAGAATTTCTGGCGCCATTGCCGGGGAGGCTTATGCAAGCAAGTCAACAAGACCAAGTACCCATCACAATCCCTATCTCTCGCATTACATTATTTGCCTCTCGTTTTCCTCTCCCCCACTTCACCATTGCCGTTTTATTCGCCCTCTCTTTCCCAATCTCCTCCTCTCTTTTTCTTTCGCCTTCTTCCCGTATGTATCTTTGTTTGTGTTTCCTTGTGCCTTCTATATGCTTGCATCTTTTCTTGCTAAAAATCTATTGATATGGATCCACTTAAAGTGTTCTACTTGGATCATCTTCGATCCTTATGTGCTCGTGCTGAAACCCCAACTAGTCTAGTTGATGGGAAATCTTTAGATGAGCATGCTCATTTTGTGCGTCATCATTTATCTGAAAAAGGGAGACTCTTACAGTATCATATAAGTAGTTTGCTATTTTATGCTTGGAATCTTTGTAAAATGTGTAATTTTACTTGTTGCTCTAAGAACCCTAAAAAACACCTTCCCTACCTATGTGAGTTCAATGATAATGAAATCTTATCTTCTTATGCAAAGGGTGTTTATAGTTACTATGATATCGAACAAATTGAAGAATTTGTCGTTTTTAAGGGTGCTCATGAAGTTGCTTCTTTGATTGAAAAGTATGATTTTACTCTTAAGAAATCTGAAAATTCCGTCATACTTAAATATTGCAATGAAAACATTGCTCATAATGTCTATGTCCAAGAATTTATTGAAAGAATGACCGTTGCTTTGGAAGAAAATAATGATATGAACGAATCTATAGATAATGATGATTCCGATGATTTGATTGAAATATCCCTTGATGAACATGATGCTTGCTATTCTTGTGGCCATGAAGCCAATATTTATGAAGACGAATTTGCTATAGTTCCTTATGTTAAAAATGAGATCGTTGCTATTGCACCCATGCTTGATAGCTCCCTCAATGAAAAGCATGATTTAAATGATTTTACTATAAATTCTCTTGATGTCAATTGTGCTAATAATATGCAAAACCCTAATCTTGGGGATGCTAGTTTTGCTATGTCTACTACTTGTTGCAATGATCATGATTGGGGTGATTCTTCTTATGATCTTGAAAATTTATTTAAGCCCCATGATGAATATGAGATTGATAATGTTGTTTGCAATAATATTGAAAGTGGGCTCGGAAGAGTGTCAACTTTAGATCCCACATATTTGGAGAATGTTCAATCTTATAAAGTTTTTGATAAAAGTGGGTTTGGAGAGGTCATGACTTTAGTAATGATAATCCCACTATTTTGGAAGAGTATAAACTTTGCATGCATGTTGATCGTGTTGAGAATATACTTTGTGATAGCTATTTTGTTGAATTTGCCTATGATCCTACATGTAAATATTATGAGAGAGGAAAATATGGTCATAGAAATTTTCATGTTACTAAATTACCTCTCGTTATGTTGAAATTGTTATTGTTTCTTTCCGCTTCCTTGCATATGCTAGTTTTTGCTTGCTATGATAATTTGTTTGCCTATAAGATGCCTATGCATAGGAAGTATGTTAGACTTAGATATGTTTGTCACGTGTTTCATGATGCTCTCTTTGTGCTTCAATTCTTGTCTTTCTTGCGAGCATCATTAAAATTATCAATGCCTAGCTAAAAGGCTTTAAAGAAAAGCGCTTGTTGGGAGGCAACCCAATTTTATTTTGCGTTTTTTGTTTTTGCTTCTGTTTAGGAATAAATAATCCATCTAGCCTCTGTTTGGATGTGGTTTTATGTTTTAATTAGTGTTTGTGCCAAGTAGAACCTATAGGATAACCTACGATGATAGTTGATTTGATTCTGCTAAAAAACAGAAACTTTGCGCGCACGAATATAATTTTGTTAAATCACAGGAACGTTCTTTTGCGTTGATTCTTTTTGCTTATGTTAAATAGACAAATTTTCCAGGACTTCCTATTTTCGTAGAATTTTTAGAGTTCCAGAAGTTTGAGTTAGTTACAGATTGCTACAGACTGTTCTGTTTTTGACAGATTCTGTTTTACGTGTGTTGTTTGCTTATTTTGATGAATCTATGGCTAGTAAAATAGTTTATAATCTATAGAGAAGTTGGAATACAGTAGGTTTAACACCAATATAAATAAATAATGAGTTCATTACAGTACCTTGAAGTAGTCTTTTGTTTTCTTTCACTAACGGAGCTCACAAGATTTCTGTTGAGTTTTGTGTTGTGAAGTTTTCATGTTTTGGGTGAATTCTTTTGATGGATTATGGAACAAGGAGTGGCAAGAGCCTAAGCTTGGGGATGACCATGGCACCCCCAAGATAATCCAAGGACACCAAAAAGTCAAAGCTTGGGGATGCCCCGGAAGTCATCCCCTCTTTCGTCCACTTCCATCGGTAATTTACTTGGAACTATATTTTTATTCACCACATGTCATGTGTTTTGCTTGGAGCGTCTTGTATTATTTGTGTCTTTGCTTGTTAGTTTACCACAATCATCCTTGATGTACACACCTTTTGAGAGAGCCATACATGATTTGGAATTTGTTAGAATACTCTATGTGCTTCACTTATATCTTTTGAGCTTGATAGTTTTGCTCATAGTACTTCACTTATATATTTTGAGCGTGATAATTTTTGCTCTAGTGCTTCACTTAGATCTTTTAGAGCACGGTGGTGGATTTGTTTTAAAGAAACTATTGATCTCTCATGCTTCACTTAGATTATTTTGAGAGTCGTTATTAGCATGGTAATTTGCTTAATGATTATAAACTTGGTATTCAAGATATGTGAAAACCTTCTTTTGAGTGCGTTGAATAATAAGATAAGTTTGATGCTTGATAATTGTTTTGAGATATGGAGGTGATAATATCAAAGTAATGCTAGTTGGGTGATTATGAACTTAAAGAATTCTTGTGTTAAAGTTTGTGATTCCCGTAGCATGCACGTATGGTGAACCGCTTTGTGATGAAGTTGGAGCACAATTTTATTTATTGATTGTCTTCCTTATGAGTGGCGGTCGGGGACGAGCGATGGTCTTTTCCTACCAATCTATCCCCCTAGGAGCATGCGCTTAGTTCTTTGGTTTTTGATGACTTCTAAATTTTTACAGTAAGTATATGAGTTCTTTATGACTAATGTTGAGTCCATGGAACATACGCACTCTCACCTTTCCGCCTTTGCTAGCCTCTCTCTAATATCATGCACTTTTCACCGGTATCATACACCCACCATATACCTTCCTCAAAACAGCCACCATACCTACCTATTATGGCATTTCCATAGCCTTTCCGAGATATATTGCCATGCAACTTTCCACCGTTCCGTTTATTATGACACGCTCCATCATTGTCATACTGCTTTTTGCATGAAAATGTAGTTGACATTGTACTTGTGGCAAGACCACCTTCATAATTTTCATACATGTCACTCTTGATTAATTGCATATCCCAGTACACTGCCGGAGGCATTCATATAGAGTCATGTTTTGTCCTAAGTACCGAGTTGTAATTGTTGAGTTGTAAGAAAAATAAAAGTGTGATGATCATCATTATTAGAGCATTGTCCCAGTGAGGAAAGGATGATGGAGACTATGATTCCCCCATAAGTCGGGATGAGACTCCGGACGAAAAAAAGAGGCCATAAAAAAAGGAGAAAAGGCCCAAACAAAAAAATGAGAGAAAAAGAGAGAAGGGACAATGCTACTATCCTTTTACCACACGTGTGCTTCAAAGTAGCACCATGATCTTCATAATAAGAGAGTCTCATATGTTGTCACTTTCATATACTAGTGGGAATTTTTCATTATAGAACTTAGCTTGTATATTCCAATGATGGGCTTCCCCAAAAGTGCCCTAGGTCTTCGTGAGCAAGCAAGTTGGATGCACACCCACTTAGTTTCTTTTGTTGAGATTTCATATACTTATAGCTCTAGTGCATCTGCTGCATGGCAATCCCTACTCACTCACATTGGTATCTATTAATGGCCATCTCCATAGCCCGTTGATATGCCTAGTTGATGTGAGACTATCTTCTCCGTTTTTTTGTCTTCTCCAGAACCACCATTCTATTCCACTTATAGTTCTATGTCCATGGCTCACGCTCATGTATTGCGTGAAAGTTGAAAGGGTTTTGAGATTACTAAAGTATGAAACAATTGCTTGGCTTGTCATCAGGGTTGTGCATGATTAAATACTTTGTGTGATGAAGATAGAGCAACAGCCAGACTATATGATTTTGTAGGGATAACTTTCTTTAGCCATGTTATTTTGAGAAGACATGATTGCTTTGATTAGTATGCTTGAAGTATTATTATTTTTATGTCAATATGAACTTTTATCTTGAATCTTTTGGATCTGAATATTCATGCCACAATTAAGAAGATTTACATTGAAATTATGCCAAGTATCACTCCGCATCAAAAATTCTTTTTTATCATTTACCTACTCGAGGACAAGCAGGACTTAAGCTTGGGGATGCCTGATACGTCTCCAACGTATCTATAATTTTTTATTGCTCCATCCTACTTTATCTACTATTTTGGACTATATTGGGCTTTATTTTCCACTTTTATATTATTTTTGGGACTAACCTATTAACCGGAGGCCCAGCCCAGAATTGCTGTTTTTTGCCTATTTCAGTGTTTCGAAGAAACGGAATATCAAACGGAGTCCAAACAGAATAAAACCTTCAGGAACGTGATTTTCTCACCGAACGTGATCCAGAGGACTTGGACCCTACTCCAAGAAGTAACCGAGGAGGTCACGAGGGTGGGGGCCCCCACCCCCCCACCCCCCTGGGCGTGCCCCCTACCTCGTGGGCCCCCTGTTGCTTCACCGACGTACTCCTTCCTCCTATATATACCTACATACCCCCGATAGATCAAAGACAGAGCCAAAAACCTAATTCCACCACCGCAACTTTCTGTATCCACGAGATCCCATCTTGGGGCCTGTTCTGGAGCTCCGTCGAAGGGGGCATCCACCATGGAGGGCTTCTACATCAACACCATAGCCTCTCCGATGAAGTGTGAGTAGTTTACTTCAGACCTTCGGGTCCATAGCTAGTAGCTAGATGGCTTCTTCTCTCTTTTTGGATCTCAATACAATGTTCTCCCCCTCTCTTGTGGAGAAATATTCGATGTAATCTTCTTTTGCGGTGTGTTTGTGTAGACCGATGAATTGTGGGTTTATGATTCAAATTATCTATGGAAAATATTTGATTCTTCTCTGAATTCTTTTATGTATGATTGAGTTATCTTTGCAAGTCTCTTCGAAATATCCGTTTGGTTTGGACAACTAGATTGGTAGTTCTTGCAATGGGAGAAGTGCTTAGCTCTGGGTTCGATCTTGCAGTGTCCTTACCCAGTGACAGAAAGGGTTGCAAGGCACGCATTGTATTGTTGCCATCGAGGATAATAAGATGGGGTTTTTATCATATTGCATGAATTTATCCCTCTACATCATGTCATCTTGCTTAAGGCGTTACTCTGTTTTTAACTTAATACTCTAGATGCATGCTGGATAGCGGTCGATGAGTGGAGTAATAGTAGTAGATGCAGAATCGTTTCGATCTAGTTGTCTCGGATGTGATGCCTATATACATGATCATTGCCTAGATATGTTCATAACTATGCTCAATTCTGTCAATTGCTCAACAGTAATTTGTTCACCCATCGTAGAATACTTATGCTCTTGAGAGAAGCCACTAGTGAAACCTATGGCCCCCGGGTCTATTCTCATCATATCAATCTCCATCATTTTATTTACTCGCTTTATTTTTACTTTGCCTTTTACCTTTTCGCTTTGCATCTATCTATCAAAAATACCAAAAATATTATTTATCTCCTCTATCAGATCTCACCCTTGTAAGTGACCGTGAAGGGATTGACAACCCCTAATCGCGTTGGTTGCGAATAGCTATTGTTTTGTGTAGGTACGGGGGACTTGTGTGTGGTCTCCTACTGGATTGATCCCTTGGTTCTCAAAAACTGAGGGAAATACTTACGCTACTTTACTGCATCATCCTCTCCTCTTCGGGGAAAACCAACGCAGTGCTCAAGAGGTAGCAAGAAGAATTTCTGGCGCCATTGCCGGGGAGGCTTATGCAAGCAAGTCAACAAGACCAAGTACCCATCACAATCCCTATCTCTCGCATTACATTATTTGCCTCTCGTTTTCCTCTCCCCCACTTCACCATTGCCGTTTTATTCGCCCTCTCTTTCCCAATCTCCTCCTCTCTTTTTCTTTCGCCTTCTTCCCGTATGTATCTTTGTTTGTGTTTCCTTGTGCCTTCTATATGCTTGCATCTTTTCTTGCTAAAAATCTATTGATATGGATCCACTTAAAGTGTTCTACTTGGATCATCTTCGATCCTTATGTGCTCGTGCTGAAACCCCAACTAGTCTAGTTGATGGGAAATCTTTAGATGAGCATGCTCATTTTGTGCGTCATCATTTATCTGAAAAAGGGAGACTCTTACAGTATCATATAAGTAGTTTGCTATTTTATGCTTGGAATCTTTGTAAAATGTGTAATTTTACTTGTTGCTCTAAGAACCCTAAAAAACACCTTCCCTACCTATGTGAGTTCAATGATAATGAAATCTTATCTTCTTATGCAAAGGGTGTTTATAGTTACTATGATATCGAACAAATTGAAGAATTTGTCGTTTTTAAGGGTGCTCATGAAGTTGCTTCTTTGATTGAAAAGTATGATTTTACTCTTAAGAAATCTGAAAATTCCGTCATACTTAAATATTGCAATGAAAACATTGCTCATAATGTCTATGTCCAAGAATTTATTGAAAGAATGACCGTTGCTTTGGAAGAAAATAATGATATGAACGAATCTATAGATAATGATGATTCCGATGATTTGATTGAAATATCCCTTGATGAACATGATGCTTGCTATTCTTGTGGCCATGAAGCCAATATTTATGAAGACGAATTTGCTATAGTTCCTTATGTTAAAAATGAGATCGTTGCTATTGCACCCATGCTTGATAGCTCCCTCAATGAAAAGCATGATTTAAATGATTTTACTATAAATTCTCTTGATGTCAATTGTGCTAATAATATGCAAAACCCTAATCTTGGGGATGCTAGTTTTGCTATGTCTACTACTTGTTGCAATGATCATGATTGGGGTGATTCTTCTTATGATCTTGAAAATTTATTTAAGCCCCATGATGAATATGAGATTGATAATGTTGTTTGCAATAATATTTAAAGTGGGCTCGGAAGAGTGTCAACTTTAGATCCCACATATTTGGAGAATGTTCAATCTTATAAAGTTTTTGATAAAAGTGGGTTTGGAGAGGTCATGACTTTAGTAATGATAATCCCACTATTTTGGAAGAGTATAAACTTTGCATGCATGTTGATCGTGTTGAGAATATACTTTGTGATAGCTATTTTGTTGAATTTGCCTATGATCCTACATGTAAATATTATGAGAGAGGAAAATATGGTCATAGAAATTTTCATGTTACTAAATTACCTCTCGTTATGTTGAAATTGTTATTGTTTCTTTCCGCTTCCTTGCATATGCTAGTTTTTGCTTGCTATGATAATTTGTTTGCCTATAAGATGCCTATGCATAGGAAGTATGTTAGACTTAGATATGTTTGTCACGTGTTTCATGATGCTCTCTTTGTGCTTCAATTCTTGTCTTTCTTGCGAGCATCATTAAAATTATCAATGCCTAGCTAAAAGGCTTTAAAGAAAAGCGCTTGTTGGGAGGCAACCCAATTTTATTTTGCGTTTTTTGTTTTTGCTTCTATTTAGGAATAAATAATCCATCTAGCCTCTGTTTGGATGTGGTTTTATGTTTTAATTAGTGTTTGTGCCAAGTAGAACCTATAGGATAACCTACGATGATAGTTGATTTGATTCTGCTAAAAAACAGAAACTTTGCGCGCACGAATATAATTTTGTTAAATCACAGGAACGTTCTTTTGCGTTGATTCTTTTTGCTTATGTTAAATAGACAAATTTTCCAGGACTTCCTATTTTCGTAGAATTTTTAGAGTTCCAGAAGTTTGAGTTAGTTACAGATTGCTACAGACTGTTCTGTTTTTGACAGATTCTGTTTTACGTGTGTTGTTTGCTTATTTTGATGAATCTATGGCTAGTAAAATAGTTTATAATCTATAGAGAAGTTGGAATACAGTAGGTTTAACACCAATATAAATAAATAATGAGTTCATTACAGTACCTTGAAGTAGTCTTTTGTTTTCTTTCACTAACGGAGCTCACAAGATTTCTGTTGAGTTTTGTGTTGTGAAGTTTTCATGTTTTGGGTGAATTCTTTTGATGGATTATGGAACAAGGAGTGGCAAGAGCCTAAGCTTGGGGATGACCATGGCACCCCCAAGATAATCCAAGGACACCAAAAAGTCAAAGCTTGGGGATGCCCCGGAAGTCATCCCCTCTTTCGTCCACTTCCATCGGTAATTTACTTGGAACTATATTTTTATTCACCACATGTCATGTGTTTTGCTTGGAGCGTCTTGTATTATTTGTGTCTTTGCTTGTTAGTTTACCACAATCATCCTTGATGTACACACCTTTTGAGAGAGCCATACATGATTTGGAATTTGTTAGAATACTCTATGTGCTTCACTTATATCTTTTGAGCTTGATAGTTTTGCTCATAGTACTTCACTTATATCTTTTGAGCGTGATAATTTTTGCTCTAGTGCTTCACTTAGATCTTTTAGAGCACGGTGGTGGATTTGTTTTAAAGAAACTATTGATCTCTCATGCTTCACTTAGATTATTTTGAGAGTCGTTATTAGCATGGTAATTTGCTTAATGATTATAAACTTGGTATTCAAGATATGTGAAAACCTTCTTTTGAGTGCGTTGAATAATAAGATAAGTTTGATGCTTGATAATTGTTTTGAGATATGGAGGTGATAATATCAAAGTAATGCTAGTTGGGTGATTATGAACTTAAAGAATTCTTGTGTTAAAGTTTGTGATTCCCGTAGCATGCACGTATGGTGAACCGCTTTGTGATGAAGTTGGAGCACAATTTTATTTATTGATTGTCTTCCTTATGAGTGGCGGTCGGGGACGAGCGATGGTCTTTTCCTACCAATCTATCCCCCTAGGAGCATGCGCTTAGTTCTTTGGTTTTTGATGACTTCTAAATTTTTACAGTAAGTATATGAGTTCTTTATGACTAATGTTGAGTCCATGGAACATACGCACTCTCACCTTTCCGCCTTTGCTAGCCTCTCTCTAATATCATGCACTTTTCACCGGTATCATACACCCACCATATACCTTCCTCAAAACAGCCACCATACCTACCTATTATGGCATTTCCATAGCCTTTCCGAGATATATTGCCATGCAACTTTCCACCGTTCCGTTTATTATGACACGCTCCATCATTGTCATACTGCTTTTTGCATGAAAATGTAGTTGACATTGTACTTGTGGCAAGACCACCTTCATAATTTTCATACATGTCACTCTTGATTAATTGCATATCCCAGTACACTGCCGGAGGCATTCATATAGAGTCATGTTTTGTCCTAAGTACCGAGTTGTAATTGTTGAGTTGTAAGAAAAATAAAAGTGTGATGATCATCATTATTAGAGCATTGTCCCAGTGAGGAAAGGATGATGGAGACTATGATTCCCCCATAAGTCGGGATGAGACTCCGGACGAAAAAAGAGGCCATAAAAAAGGAGAAAAGGCCCAAACAAAAAAATGAGAGAAAAAGAGAGAAGGGACAATGCTACTATCCTTTTACCACACGTGTGCTTCAAAGTAGCACCATGATCTTCATAATAAGAGAGTCTCATATGTTGTCACTTTCATATACTAGTGGGAATTTTTCATTCTAGAACTTAGCTTGTATATTCCAATGATGGGCTTCCTCAAAAGTGCCCTAGGTCTTCGTGAGCAAGCAAGTTGGATGCACACCCACTTAGTTTCTTTTGTTGAGATTTCATATACTTATAGCTCTAGTGCATCTGCTACATGGCAATCCCTACTCACTCACATTGATATCTATTAATGGCCATCTCCATAGCCCGTTGATATGCCTAGTTGATGTGAGACTATCTTCTCCGTTTTTTTGTCTTCTCCACAACCACCATTCTATTCCACTTATAGTGCTATGTCCATGGCTCACGCTCATGTATTGCGTGAAAGTTGAAAGGGTTTTGAGATTACTAAAGTATGAAACAATTGCTTGGCTTGTCATCAGGGTTGTGCATGATTAAATACTTTGTGTGATGAAGATAGAGCAACAGCCAGACTATATGATTTTGTAGGGATAACTTTCTTTAGCCATGTTATTTTGAGAAGACATGATTGCTTTGATTAGTATGCTTGAAGTATTATTATTTTTATGTCAATATGAACTTTTATCTTGAATCTTTTGGATCTGAATATTCATGCCACAATTAAGAAGATTTACATTGAAATTATGCAAAGTATCACTCCGCATCAAAAATTCTTTTTTATCATTTACCTACTCGAGGACGAGCAGGAATTAAGCTTGGGGATGCCTGATACGTCTCCAACGTATCTATAATTTTTTATTGCTCCATCCTACTTTATCTACTATTTTGGACTATATTGGGCTTTATTTTCCACTTTTATATTATTTTTGGGACTAACCTATTAACCAGAGGCCCAGCCCAGAATTGTTGTTTTTTGCCTATTTCAGTGTTTCGAAGAAACGGAATATCAAACGGAGTCCAAACAGAATAAAACCTTCAGGAACGTGATTTTCTCACCGAACGTGATCCAGAGGACTTGGACCCTACTCCAAGAAGTAACCGAGGAGGTCACGAGGGTGGGGGCCCCCACCCCCCCCCACCCCCCTGGGCGTGCCCCCTACCTCGTGGGCCCCCTGTTGCTTCACCGACGTACTCCTTCCTCCTATATATACCTACATACCCCCGATAGATCAAAGACAGAGCCAAAAACCTAATTCCACCACCGCAACTTTCTGTATCCACGAGACCCCATCTTGGGGCCTGTTCTGGAGCTCCGTCGAAGGGGGCATCCACCATGGAGGGCTTCTACATCAACACCATAGCCTCTCCGATGAAGTGTGAGTAGTTTACTTCAGACCTTCGGGTCCATAGCTAGTAGCTAGATGGCTTCTTCTCTCTTTTTGGATCTCAATACAATGTTCTCCCCCTCTCTTGTGGAGAAATATTCGATGTAATCTTCTTTTGCGGTGTGTTTGTGTAGACCGATGAATTGTGGGTTTATGATTCAAATTATCTATGGAAAATATTTGATTCTTCTCTGAATTCTTTTATGTATGATTGAGTTATCTTTGCAAGTCTCTTCGAAATATCCATTTGGTTTGGACAACTAGATTGGTAGTTCTTGCAATGGGAGAAGTGCTTAGCTCTGGGTTCGATCTTGCAGTGTCCTTACCAAGTGACAGAAAGGGTTGCAAGGCACGTATTGTATTGTTGCCATCGAGGATAACAGGATGGGGTTTTTATCATATTGCATGAATTTATCCCTCTATATCATGTCATCTTGCTTAAGGCGTTACTCTGTTTTTAACTTAATACTCTAGATGCATGCTGGATAGCAGTCAATGAGTGGAGTAATAGTAGTAGATGCAGAATCATTTCGATCTACTTGTCTCGGACGTGATGCCTATATACATGATCATTGCCTAGATATGTTCATAACTATGCTCAATTCTGTCAATTGCTCAACAGTAATTTGTTCACCCACCGTAGAATACTTATGCTCTTGAGAGAAACCACTAGTGAAACCTATGGCCCCAGGGTCTATTCTCATCATATCAATCTCCATCACTTTATTTACTCGCTTTATTTTTACTTTGCCTTCTACCTTTTCGCTTTGCATCTATCTATCAAAAATACCAAAAAATATTATTTATCTGCTCTATCAGATCTCACCCTCGTAAGTGACCGTGAAGGGATTGACAACCCCTAATCGTGTTGGTTGCGAATAGCTATCGTTTTGTCTAGGTACGACGGACTTTTGCATGGTCTCCTACTGGATTGATACCTTGGTTCTCAAAAACTGAGGGAAATACTTACGCTACTTTACTGCATCATCCTTTCCTCTTCGGGGAAAACCAACGCAGTGCTCAAGAGGTAGCATGGTGCCGGGAGAAGAGCTGGAAGATGAGGCAGCGGTCCGCCAATACGCTACGAAGGAGTCAGTGCCATCGTACTCTGACTTGACGGCCCGCCACCCACCTTCTTCGCCTTCTCCGGCCTTCCCACGCTAGTCGCCCAAGGAGGCGACCCCGAGAAGTTCAAGGAGCCGGCCCCATCGGCAGAGGGGGCCCGGTGCAGATGCTGCTGCTGCCGGCACCGCCCGGGGACGGCAGGTCAGACGCCTAGTCAGACCCTTCATCCTCCCGCCTGCTACCCTCGTCATCGTTGTCACTGTCCTCCTCATCACTTTCGCTCGAGGAAGAGTCTCCGTCATCAGGGGAGCTCTCCACGCATCACTTTAGGCGAGTACCGAAGTCTCCAAAGACATTGACGGAGAGTAGGCCATTCTCCATTAGTTTAAAATAGAGAACGAGCCCCGCCGTCAGGCTGTGGATGCGAGCAAAGGTCTTCCAGCCGTGACGGAGATACATGACATGAGGGGCTGGGAAATCAACGTCAGCCCATGTGTCGCTATTCCCGCGGCCCCTCATATGCGGTCTCAAAGCCTGCAGCGGGTCGAGCTCCATCTCATGAGCAAATGGAGTAGGGAGATGGAGACGACGGCGCGCCGGCCGGCGCAGCCTGATGAAGAATTTGCGAGGCTGGTCCCCGACGTGGCCTTCCATTGGGGGAGAGACCACCGGCGGAGGCAAGGCCAATGCGCCGCCCCGTCCTCCTCTTCCCCGAGAGCCACGGCGACCTCGGCCTCGCCCCCTCCCCCTTCCCCTCGTGGTCGGCTCCGCCGCCACGAACTCCTGGGAGGAGGGGCGCACTGTCGAGCGGAGACCCTCGCCGCCATCGTCGAAGTATCAGCGCACCCTCTCACCATAGGAGAAGGAAGAAAGAAGCCAAGATGGGAGGAGGCGGATGGCGAAGGATTGAGGGGTGCCGTCCCTCCCCCTCCCCTCCTTATAAAGGGGCGGGATCGGGGCTCGTCCGCCTCTCTCAACCAATCCAGTTCATCAATATGGCAGCAGGCGAGGCTGTCGACCGCCCTCCTCGCCCAATTGAAGGCGCATGGGTATCGACCCACGCGCGCGTCATCCCATATTCCACGCGCCTGTCACCTGCCCCGCGCCGTGCATGCGGCATATGTGGCCAAGGGGTGGGCGTAGTGGGAAACATGGACGACGGTTCCAAGGTGAAGAAAGTAAATGAGCAGTGACCCTATGGTCTTATAGGGACACGCAAGCCGCCTCTTTACTGTTCACCGCAAGATCACACCAGCATGCTTCGGTCACCCCACGCACGACCCCCACGTCACGCATTCAATGCAAGTCGTGGGGAAGCGCAGCGGACAAAGCAGTTACCGCGGTAAAAATCGGCCCCCGCCTGCCCGCGCACCGTTCTGGGCCTGGCCCAACAATGCATTGCCCTTATGTGTGGCCCAGGCCCAGGGGCTCCTGTCGGCGTACAGAAGTAGAGGCTCTACTTTGCACCCCTTTACCTATGCACAGGCAGTCAGAGACGCACCTGCGGCCACACTTAGCAGGGCAAAGGAGGGAAGCCGAAGCCACAAGAGAGTCAAAGCAACGCCAAGACAGAAACACAAAGAGAAAGAGGGCGAGGAGGACTCCCCCGGCAAGACCCTTGCCGGGGTGGCCTCCGCGGCCCCGGTAAGGGCCTTCCAGGGCAACTTGCCCCGCACCTGCGGAATGTGCCACCCTTGAGCCCGAGGTTTCGAACATCACCAACAACATTGGGACCAAGGCTCAGGAGGCACCTCCATGGTGGCATGCAGATCTTTGTGAAGATCATTATCACACAAGAACAGATGAGGACCAGAAGAAGAGACCTCCGGCAACACCCTTGCCGGGGACGACTGTGGCGCCACGGCAAGGCCATTGCTGGGGCCCCCGGCAAGACCCTTGCCGAGGACATCAGCGGGGCCGCGGCCAGGCCCGCGTGCGCCAAGGCCCCACCGCCTTTCCCATGCAACTGCCAGCCCAGCCAGCCAGGTGGGCACCTGCGTGGCGACATGCGGTCCCGAAGCCAACTCAGCAAGCACCTGCGTGGTAGCATGCGGATCTTCGTGAAGACGCCGCCACCGCGCCAACTCAGCAGCCTGCCAGCCTACATGGCGCTGCCCACCTCGCTGCATGGACGCCTGTCGCAGCAGGGCGAGACGGCAATAAAGCGAGGGGGCACCTCAGGGGGTGCATTTAATGCGGCTTGTCCCGTAATGACAAGCGATAAGCATAGCCATTGTATCCTTTCCACCTCCTGTGTGCCACTGTAGCGCCTCCTTCGACTATAAAAGGAGGCCTGAGGCATACTGGAGAGGGATTCGGCACTTTTGAGCAAGTCACGCTCGATAGCTAGCTCAAGAACATTCAAATACACACCAAAGAAGGACAAGGGTATTACGCGACCTCCGCGGCCCGAACCTGGGTAAACGACCTCTGTGCTGGCTCTTAGACCTGCTCTTCTCACAATGCCGCGCCCGCCGACCACAATAGGGATCCCGTTGATCCCATAGGTGTCGTTCCCACTGACAGGCGGGCGGCAAAGGGACGGACGGGTGGCCCCGAAAGAGATACCTTTGCAACTGTGTGCCATTAATGCGGGCGATAGTCGGACGGATGGGCAACGTCGTGTCATTTGAACGCCCGACAGTCACTGGCACCGGAAGAGGCGCGGGCGGCACTCTCTCGGCCGTTGCGCCGCTTCAATGCCGGCAGCAGTGAGTGGTCGTGTCCACTCTGTTCGGGCATGAATGCGGGCTCTGACGCTCTGGAACGACGCTGACCGAAAACGCGCGGGAGGGGGGTGCGGACATTTTTTGTGGGCCAGGGCAGTCAGAAGCGGGATTGGGATTGGTCCGGACTCCCGCAATCCTCCTCCACTTTTGTCTTCGGTTAGCGGGACAAATCGCATCCGGACCGCCCCGCGAACCGATATTGGTCGGCGTTGGATGGCTTCCGTGGTCCGGACCGTGTAGTCCGCACGGTCGCGGGAGGTTTGCGGGTCGGCGTTGGAGATGCCCTAAGGTTGTCGCCTACTCATGGTGGTTGTACATCTCTTCACCTACAAGCGTTCATATGTACTTCCTTCCTAGAAAGCATTGTCTTGATTTGTATATCGTATGTTGCACCGCCTATGTAGTTTTGTTATTGATCTTCTTTGTAAAACATGTGTGAGCAAATTCATCAATTATTTAGGCAATTTGCGACGCTGACTCTTCTCTCATCAAATTCTAAGTTTGCAACAACCCCTGTAGTTAGGGGCAGCATATTCTTTAGTTAACTGAAAAAGAAACATCAACTCCAATCACCCTCATCAATATAGTCCTCTGCCCTCTCCTCATCCCCATCCGCCTCCATCGATCTACTCACCGTGCGGTGTCGTTGCTGCGTAGCCTCACTTCACCACCCTATCCTACACTATCCAACATATACATTCCATTACAACATTTATAGACCTAATCCAACAAACAAGACACGAATTAGTTACAAAATATGAAAGGATAGATTTCACATATACTTGTTCTTGTATTGTGTGAGTATGAGAATATCATTTCTAAATACTTGTCCAAATCTATTGATCATTAACTTATTTTTTTGCAAAATTTTGGCTGCCCTCCTCTGAGTCGTTGTTGCCTTGACCATTGCTCTGAACCCACTTTCACATAGTTGGAAAACACCCACGACCTCCACCACCACCAACACCGGTTAACCCTTGGACTCCTCTCCACAAGTCTTATCTTTCCCATCTTTTGGTCGCCTTCGTCGGCGACACTGCGTTCGGACATGTCGTCCCAATGTCCAGCCCAGTCTCGAGTCGTATCCAAATCGCCTAAAACACCAAAAAAATATCAGGCAACCAAATATTAGCAAGTGTGTCATAGACTTATATTGATGGTGGAAGTTTCTGGGCGGCATCATTAAGTCTGTTTTCTTTGGGACTGGCTAGTAGCCAGTCGACTAAAAAAGAATTTGTCGTCGGTCAATTCTAGATCTACTATTAATTTCTGATCAAACAGACAAATAGAATTTCCGTTCAAACATAATTGACTGGCCCAAATTATGAGTCAATCGAGTTTGAAGAAACAACCCAGACTACTTCAGCCTTTCTGAGCATCACACAGAAACACAGCCATGTGCTGGACCTGTTAACCCGTCGCAGCAAAACCCACTGAAACAAAAACACACTTGACTACAAGGATTCTCACTTTCTCCACCGTGGATCTCCACTAGAAACAAACTATGAGCTCGGATCTGAACAAACAGAGAGTAGGAAGAAAATCATAAGTAAGAGAAAGAAAAGGAAGAAGTGGGAAGAACGGCCTACAAGCTTTCTCATCCAGTTGAGTAGCAGGTTTATCCATTTTGAATTGATCTTCTCCATATATGAAATTCATATGGATGAATCGCAACAGAGATGTTGTAGGAAACCTCTAGTTTGACATAGGGATACTACAAAATGAATAATTTGAAAAGGTAATCAAATCCATAGTAGATAGGCAGAGTCTTAGGAACAAAACATTACCTAAATAGAAAATGCTTGATCACTCAACTAGAAGCCTACAAGCATTGTCCCTTTGAAATTGGTATCGTGTAGAATTTAAAATTGTAGGAATGCAGTTCATGTATTAAAAGTCGTTACTATACTTATCATAAGTTTAATAGAAGTAATCTGATGTATTACAATCAAATCGTAGCCCCGTAACTCAGTATTATAGAAAGATCAAAAGCCATTACTACTATGATTTTAAAAATTGCAGGTTCAGGTTGGAACATTTGCTCACAAGAACATTAGTAAGAAAAAAATTAACTATGGAATAAGCTATACTCTCAGGTAAGTAAATTTTAATTTACAACAGTTCAAACATTACTTGAAGATAGGCAGGTCATATGCAAAAACTTTTTGTAATTCCTTTCCTGCACCTTTGAATTTAATGTATGGATAACATATATCTGAATGGGCAAATTCATAGGACTAGTGTTGCACTGAGCAATACTAGAAGTACAAGGATGTTAGCCGATAGAAATTTTACTAGAGCAGAATGAATTACCCTACCCGAAGAGAAATTCAAAAGGCAAAAACAAAATTGGAAGAAATGTCTCTATAAAAATGAATTATGGGAAGTCTACTACCCTCCCAGAAGATTAATTCAAAAGAAAAAAACAAAATCGAATGAAGTTTCTCTATGCAAGAATGAATTTTGGGAAGCCTACTAACCTCCCTACAAACAAATTCAAAACTCAAAAACAAAATTGAAATAAGCTTCTCTTTACATGAATGGATTTGGGGAAGCCAATTACCCTCCCTGAAGATAAATTCAAAAATCAAAAACAAAAATAGACATAAGTTTTGTTGCCATGTCACTCATTCCAACTCTAAGTTGCACCTAGCTATATGTAGGGTACTATTGTTACTATTTTTACTATTATCTACAAAATCCAGAAAGTACTATTGTCAGTAATAGTCTTCAGTTACACATGCAGGGTACATAAATTGCATACCTTGGCATGCATTTCTACACAGGTTTGCATATGTTAAATATAATAATAATTAATTACAGATTGGAAATTCAGAACTTGCACATAACAAACTTCTGTAAGAACAAATTTAGAGCGTAGCAACAATTACACAAGTAGAGCAACATAGTAGGAATCTCACTACCAGTCATTTATGCTAGAATGGGTACACAATGAATTGCCATGGCACCTACTATGAACGAAATGGCAGAGCCATAACTATTCTTATTCACTACCATATCACAGTACTAATTATCTGAAAAATTGCATATGCATGGCCTAGAAATTGCAGAAATACAAGACCAGCAAGAAGTAATTCACTGTGGATCAAACCATACTACGAACAAGGTTACGCAAGACTAAAAACTAATATTAAATGCAGGGCACAACTATTTTGGATGCCATTCCAAAAAAATTGTTATGATGAGAACCATTTATTTTTTTTATTTACTACCATATCATGATACTAATCAGGTTAGAACTTCTAATATTCAGGCTACAAAAATTTGCATCAACAATAACAAAAACTTGCACAAATGATTCTTCAGCAACATACAAATCTCATACATGTATCTGAATACAAAAGACAGGGATCCATGGCGCATGAAACAACAACAAATAATACTAGAAAAAACTATCCAACATAAACAACAACAACTACCAGTTCATTGCTTAGATCCATGGCGAATGAACAACAACTACTACAACAAAATTCTAGCAAGGATCCATGGTCGGAGAACAACAACTACTACAAGAACAGCTGGGCAGGATCACACGATAAAAAAAATAGCAACTGAATCACATAATACAAAAAGAAACGTATGTGGTGATAGAAAAAAAACACAAACCTAGCTACAGAGGGAGAAGAACAGAGAGGCGAAGGGGAACGGAGAGGATGATATACTGAAAGGGAGGTGAGTAACCCGAGGAGATAAAGGGAAGAGACAAACCCAAGGAGTCGGCCTCTCTCGAGTCTCGACGTTGTACAACAGTTGTGCTGAGCTGAAAATGGGTCAAGATTTCATAACGGTTAACGAGCTCAGCCCATGAACAAATCGATTGACTAGTATGGGGTCAGTCGATGAAACACAACCCGAACCAGCAAAACGACCACGCCAGAAAGAAAATGGCACCGAATCTCAAAGCAAACATCAACGCTTCAAAAACCGACAGACCGAAATAAAAAATTCAGGTGGCTTAGGTATAGCTAAAGTGGTTTTCTTTGCCCTCTCTTTCACCAGATCCATCATTGTGATTGGTAAAAAAAAGATCCATCTTCCTGCAAAAAAAGAGGAAGATCCATCACTACAATGATTCCTGTCCCTCCAATGCTAAGGCTCCTCATCCCGCAAAAAAAAAATGCTAGGGCTCCTCAACTCACAGCGACAGTTCACAAGAGTATAGTTGACAAATTTGATGCCTTCATTCATACGCCAAATGTGTACAACTAACCTCTACTAATTCAATACTTGTGCCCTCGCAAAAAAGAACCTGTTGATCAGTTGACAGGCACTACAATCAGTTTAAGGACAACATGCTATTGGAGCAATGTCCCATATTTTCTTGCCAAAAACATAATGGAGGCGCCATGCGTTCTTACAAGGAAACGAGCCACCAAGAAAATGGAGGTAACGTGCATTTTCTTTTTGGCGTCCTTACAAGGAACGAGACAACACCAATTTTGAAAGAATAACGGTTTTGCTATTTAACAGCCGACTGTTTTTCAATTCGTTGTCACTCGAATTTGTGCCCGTCTGATCTCGCGCTGAGATTCGCGCTGAGAGTAGTTGTTTCGGCCGCGGGTTTCTTTTGTCGGGCTCGGTTTTATTTTGGATCTGCCCGTTACCATCTCCCCTGTGTGTGACGTTTCCTTTTCCTTTTCCCCCTTTCAAAATTTTCCCCATTTCATTTGGGTTGTACTGTTTCGAAAGGGAAGAGGGGCAGAGTAGGGAGCGATATGAGGAGGCGGTCGAGCGGCAGAGAAGTTGAGGCGATTCCATCGGGTTCATGGCGTTTCCGAGATCCCTTTATGCCGGAGCTTGATTCTTCTCTTTGATTCCCAACTTCCCAGGTTAGTTCTTCTTGTCTATCTCCCTTCCCATGTGCGATTTGCCATGGTTGTGGTTGTGTAGCTTCCAGATCTAGGCGTTCGTGCGTTTGTGTTGTAGAATTTGTTGTTGTTTGAGTATTTAGCTGTTGGTTCTGCTTCGTGGTTCATTTAGTTTCCTGTGGATCCCGTGTGTTTGCGTCAGTTGTTAGTATTCGTGTGTTAGCCCCTAGCTTTGTGATTCCGTTGTTACGTTTCAGGCATGCTCGTTTTGCTCCTTCCGTTGTAGCCGCTATTTGGTTGCTTGTTTATGAATTTTTGATTGATATGTTGGTGCTCTGCTAGGGTGAGGGTTTGTGATTTCTCAGGTGATAGGCATGTCTCTGTGTTGAATCTTTTGGATTGTCCCCTGCAGTTGCAGTTTCAACCATCTGATAGGGTCAGGTTTAGGTAGCAGTACTTTTTTAGAGTTGGTTTTCTTTTGTGTATGAGTTCTTTCAGAGTTTGCAGTGCTATTTTCTTCGTAGTTCGTGGTTTTTTCCCTCCATAATCCCCTGCGTTCTAGCACTGCAACTAGGTCGGCTAATGTGTGTCAATTTTTTTCTATATGTTTTCCTTGAATTTCAGTGGATTTTAGCTCTGAATTGCACTGTAATATCCGAGTATTTCCATGTAATGTAGTCCCTCAGTTTTGCACTGTATTGTTCTCTAGTGTCTTTGTAATTTCCGTCTGAATTATTTGCTGCAATTCTTGACCTTTTGGTCTGTAATCCCCCGGTTTAGACCTAGGTTCGCACTATAAATTGTGTAGCTTTGCTTTGTAATTCATGTGCTTTCTGACTGAAGTAGCTTACTCTGTAGTTTTCATCAGTTTTGCACTATACATACACTGCAACAACCATGACAATTACACTGTAATTTGCATCGTTCACTGAAAATAGCCTGCAAGTAATTACACCGTAATTTTCCTCTATGTACACTGTAATATCCATGATAATTACACTGTAATTTCCCTCAATATACAACGTAATATTCGTGGTAATTACACTATATTTCTCTCAATGTACACTGTAATTTCCATATAGTACTTATACTGTAATTTCCCTCAATGTACACTGTAATTTCTGTATAGTTTTTACACTGTAATTTCCCTCAATGCACACTGCAATATGCATGGTATTTACACTGTAATTTCCCTCAGATGTCTCTTAATTTTCCTGTAGTATTTACACTGTAATTTCCCTCAATGTACACTGTAATATGCTTGGTATTTTCACTGTAATTTTCCTCAGATTTTTGCCAGTGTAATTTCCCTAAAGTAAACTATATAATTGCTCTGTAATTCATGTGATTTTTGCACTGTAATCTCCCATTTCTGATTTTCACTGTAATTCATGTGCTCTCTTTGTTGTATGCGATTGATTACTCTGTAATTTGTGTCAGGTTTACACTGTAATTTCTTCGGTTCTTGAGGGTAATTGCCATTAGTCTACACCGTAATTGGTGTCTCTTGGTTGTGTTATGCGCTGGGGTTGTGTATTAGCCGGGATCTGTCATCTGTGGATGGGAGGGGTAGTACAAGGCGAGGTCTGGGATGTGTGTTTGGGCCTTTTCGTGGGTTGCAAGCTCAAGGTCAGCTGTTTGCTGCTTTTCCTCTTCTTTTAGTTGTCTGGTGCTTTGTGGTCGCCGCGTCGTTGTGTTTATATTTCGATTAGTTGAGAACCGGGTCACAATTTTAGCCCAACCAGTTGTTATTGAAATACACACAAAGATCGGTAGTAACTGGACATACATGTGTCAACAGAACATTGGTCAGGAAATTTGAATCATAACCAATTAGAAATCAGTCAAATGCTAGATAGACACTCCCAAGAATAATAATGTAGATAACCTAAGCAATAATGCAGTGCCTCGCTGCCGGCCTCTCGCAATAATGCAGTGCTAGAATATGTGGGAGTTTATCTCGTGGAACGGCAGCTACTCCCTCCGCGTGCAGCAGCGCTGCCTACTTATTCGTGCTCCCCGTCCATGCTGCCACCACACCGCTGACCGCCAACACCTCTTGCAGTGACAATGGAGCTCCTCAGACCATTCGCGGCCCTGTGCGTCCTGCTTGGCTTCGTCCTCGTCGCCGTGGCGGTGGTGGCCACGGAGGTGGAGAGCGAGACGTGGGAGGCCCAGTCCTGCTACATCGTGCACGTCGCGGCCGCGCACGCGCCACGGCTGCCGCGCCGCGGCATGCTGGCCACGCGGGCGTATGGTGCGTTCTTGCGCAATCAACTCCCCGTCGAGTTGTCCAGCCCGGCGCCGAGGGTGCTCTACTCCTACGCGCACGCCGCCACGGGCTTCGCGGCGCAGCTCACGGGCCGCCAGGCCGCGCAGCTCGCGTCCTCGGGCTCCGTGCTCGCCGTCGTGCCCGACGTGATGCAGCAGCTGCACACCACCCTGACGCCATCCTTCCTCGGCCTCTCGCCGTCCTCCGGCCTGCTCAAGGCGTCCAACGGCGCCACGGACGTCGTCATCGGGGTGATCGACACCGGCGTCTACCCGGAAGGCCGCAAATCCTTCGCCGCCGACCCGTCGCTGCCGCCGACACCCAGCAAGTTCCGCGGTGGGTGCGTCTCGGGTCCGTCGTTCAACGCCTCCGCGCTCTGCAACAACAAACTCGTCGGCGCCAAGTTCTTCCACAAGGGGCTGGAGGCTGCACGCGGCCGCGCCCTAGGTGAGGACTCGTTGTCGCCGCTCGACACCAACGGCCATGGCACCCACACCTCCTCCACCGCCGGCGGCTCACCTGCCGCGGATGCCGGCTTCTTCGACTACGCCGGAGGAAAAGCCGTCGGCATGGCCCCGGGCGCGCGCATTGCCGTCTACAAAGCGTGCTGGGACGAAGGGTGCGCGAGCTCTGACATCCTCGCCGCATTTGACGAGGCCATCACAGACCGTGTCGACGTTATCTCTGTCTCGCTTGGCGACACCGGCTTGGCCGACAACTTTTACAGCGACACAACCGCGGTGGGGGCGTTCCGCGCCGTCAGCAAGGGCATCGTCGTCTCCGCCTCAGCGGGAAACTCTGGCCCCGGGGACTCCACCGCCGTGAACATCGCGCCGTGGTTCTTGACGGTGGGCGCGTCCACACTCAACCGCCGATTCCCGGGCGACGTCGTTCTCGGCAACGGAGAGACCTTCACGGGCACTACTCTTTACGCCGGCGAGCCGCTCGGCGCGACCAAGTTACCAGTGGTCTATGGAGGGGACGTGGGCTCCAAAGTGTGCGAAGAGGGGAAGCTGAAACCAGCCAAGGTAGCCGGGAAGATTGTTTTCTGCGAACTGGGTGTAACGGCTCAAGCAGCGAAAGGACAAGCCGTCAAGCTCGCCGGTGGCGCCGGAGCAATCCTCACCGGCGCCAAAGAAGACGGCGAGCAGGTCATCACCAGCCCCCATGTCCACCCCGCCACGGACGTCCCATTTGCTGCCGCCGAGAAGATTAAAAAGTACATACGCACGCAAACTTCCCCTACGGCGACGATCATCTTCCGCGGCACCGTGGTCGGCTCGACGCCTCCTTCCCCTAGAATGGCGTCTTTCTCGAGCCGCGGGCCGAACTTCCGCGCGCCGGAGATCCTCAAGCCGGACGTGACCGCGCCTGGCGTGGACATCCTCGCCGCTTGGACGGGCGCCAACTCGCCCTCCGAGCTCGACTTTGACACGAGGCGAGTGAACTACAACATCATATCGGGCACGTCCATGTCATGCCCGCATGTGAGCGGCATCGTCGCGCTGCTCCGGCAGGCGAGGCCGGAGTGGAGCCCCGCCGCTATCAAGTCCGCCCTGATGACCACCGCGCGCAACATGGACAACGCCGGCGGCGTGATCGGAGACATGTCCACCGGCGAGGCGTCCACGCCGTTCGCGCGCGGGGCCGGACACATCAGCCCCAACAGCGCGGTCGACCCGGGCCTTGTGTACGACGCCGGCACGGAGGACTACATCACCTTCCTGTGCGCACTCGGCTACACTGCCAAGCAGGTCGCCGTGTTCGGCTCGTCCACCAGCTGCTCGACGCGCGCGGGCTCCTCCGTGGGTGACCACAACTACCCAGCCTTCTCCGTGGTGATCACCTCGAACAAAAAAAAGGCGGTCGTCACACAGCGCCGCGTTGTGCGCAACGTCGGCAGCGACGCCACGACGACGTACCGGGCCAAGATCACCGCCCCGGACGGCGTGCTCGTGACGGTGAGCCCCGAGACATTGCGGTTCAGTGCGACGCAGAAGACACAGGGGTATGCGGTCACCTTCGCGCGGGAAATCGGCGCGAGCGTCACGGAGAAGTACACGTTTGGGTCGATCGAGTGGAGCGACGGCGAGCACACGGTGACGAGCCCCATCGCCATCACTTGGCCGACGAGCCAGGTCGCGGAGATGTGAATGCGATCAGTGTATTGTGTGAGTTTATGTCATTTGTTGTAAGTTTCAGTTCGTGTGGTGGGATCAATGAATCAAGACGTCTAATATTTGATTTCAAAGAGAAGTCTCATGTACGACTACCTGACTGTTAAATGTATAAAATCAAGCACCCGCAAAAAAAAATGTATAAATAAAATCAAGAAAAATAACTAAAGGGGAATAAGGTCATTCCAAGAAAATGAACTAAGATCATCATTTTCTTTTACAAAGGGTGAATTTTATTGGCTCAAAAATGGAGTATCAAGAAGATACAAATATAATGAGCACACACCCGCCTCTGCACAGGTAGGATGCCCAAAGCCAACGTAACACACACACACACACAGAGAAAAACACGCCGGCAAATAGCAAAGTAATATAAGACCAAAGCTATGCGTAGATGAGGGGAAAAAGCGATCAAATCCGCGATTAGCAAACTACAACAATGACCGTACTCACACCAACCATATCACTACACCACATGGACAACGAGTTCTTTAACATCAACGCTTTCAGGAAGGGAGCGACGCCCAAGCCTCGATGTCATTGGATCCAACCACCCAAGGCAAAAATCTAGGTTTTCACTATGAAGAACCAGTCTAAGCATATCTGAACAATGCCTACAACAATGTAATGACATAAAAACATAGCCATTGCCATGTATAACCAACTCGGGCCAGGCCTAGGCTTTCACCCTGGAACTCGAGACCGGGTGCTCGAGTTGCACCACCATCAACTACAGTTATGTGTTGTTGTCACCATTTTTTCGCGATTTCAGCAGCTACATACGATATGCGACCATTGTCAGTGTACAACTCCCTCTGCGTCAGGCTATCGTTCATAGTTTGCATCTTTTTATGAAAGTTAACCACCGGATCACAGTCCGGAGTGAAGCTATTGTCGTAGGCCAGAGTGGTCACCACAAGGACCAACACCGAGGATGAAGCACATCAACGATGACTACCACCTCACCAGAGAGAGCTTTACCCATGCATGCCAGCCCAATGACCGACGTGGTCGGAACTGAAGCATGAACGACAGATCACCATCGCCGTCCCATGCCTACACCGAGCGTAGCCGCCGCTAGATCAGGCCAAGGCCAGGCATCTCCGGCAGACGAGTGGCGCTCCAGAAGACTGCGAGATGAAGCCGGGCCAGACTCCTCTGACACCCTACACACAGATGGCGTTGCCGCTCAAAAGAGATGGATGTGGTCGTGCTTGAAGTCCCTTGAGTAGCTGCCAACGAAGCAGGCCAATCAGGCCCAGATCTTTCTCAGATCTCCACCGAGCAACACACAAATCCACCATGGGAGCGTCACCAGCGCATCTACCGGCTGGGCACCATCATGAAAGAGTGGCATTGCCACCAAATCGTCCGGGGAGCGTTGTCCCTAGTCGTTGCGCGCGGACAGACGTGACCGTCGCCGCCCCAGTCGGCCGTCGCCGCCCCAGTCGGCCGCTGCTGCCCCAACTTCTCCCTGTCGCCTTTGGTAGGTGGGCCCGCGGCCACCGTGATCAAGGCCTGTGGTAGCGGCGGCGAGAGAGTGATGGCGGGGGGTGCTTTTTCTAGGATCTAGGTTTCGCTTCGGAGCCACCCTTCTCTAGCCAATCCCTTAAAATTTAGGTCACTATATGGCCATCAATTAACTCCTCAACTTTGCAGATGAAGATGGCCCACCATGCAGAACCTCTCTGGGTTGTCACGTTTAGATCGGATCTCCGCACGAAGGCCAAGCTCCCATTTCGCGACGGCGTGCTCAGTCTCTGTCGTGATGCTCTCCATCTAGTCCTCCATTGACCCCGTGTCGACAACAGCCCTTCGGTCGATGCTAGGTATCTAAGGGAGGGCGAGGTAGTTGAGATCGGATGCATGATACATATGTTTGGTAAAGGTTGACCGGCGGTTAGATGATGTGGCACCGATACCATGTGCCGCAACAAGAGCCATGGAAGTGCACGCTAGCTCTACGATTAGATGTGAGGGTTCTCCAAAATTGGAGAGCACGAGTACCCTTAGATCTGCACGAGCGGGTGTGTCTGGCCACCATGAGGGCCTAGGGTTCCTGACAAAGACAACGTGAGGGCGCAGGGTGGGCCTTATCTATGCACCCCATCCGAATCGCACTTGTATCCGTTCATGTTTTGTCCATTTCTAGGAAATCCTAGATCTGCGGCTCCACCATTGGGATACTTGTTTGGGTGGTGGAAGGGGTAGTTTGCTGGTGATTGTCGATCCTTCGGTCAGCTTATTGTGTCTACACTTCTCAGCTCTTCTCATGTGCCTGCTTAGATGGTGGACAAGGCGGGAGCGGGGCGGTTCCATAGGCAGGCAGCGCACCTGTGGGGGGCACGACAACTTTCATAGGGGCAACTCGGACCATGGTTGTGGTTCCCAACACGACCCCAACATGGTCTGGAAGCGAGATCCACCGTAAGGATCCGACAACATGCCAAGCTCTAGCGGCTCGGGCGGTTCCTCCATGTCATGAAGACGGATGGGAAGGCGCGATAGCACCAAGGGGCGACAAAGGTGGCGGCGAATCACAACCCCGAAGCGCCAATAGCTGGAGGACGGGGTAATATCAACTCAACTACTTGTCCTGCCTGAACTGGAACCGTAAAGATCATTTCACCGCTAGCTGCCCTACCATCCATGTGATAGATGTAAGAACCTTGTTCACACTAGATAGATTTTTCAAGCTATGCTTCTTGGGAGTGTGTAGCGTCTGTTTACGCTATTCAGTCTCCTAGCTTGGGTTTCGTTTACATTCCTTATGTGTGTGCTGGTAAACATGCGAAAGAAAAATTCTAGCTATGTTGTGATTACGGTTATTAAAGGTGTTGCTACTGTTAAAGAGATAGATAAATATTTTAATAATTTATTTGCCCCTAGATGGCGTTGTACTGCTAGATGCATTAGCCCCAATCAAATTTCTATGCACTTTCCAAATCCTAAGGAAGAATGTGCGCTTTATTATGGACAACATATGGAATTTTCTGTGCGCATTCCAAATCATAAGGAATGGTGATGCGCCTATCTGCTTGGTCTCCTAATGTGGGAGCGAATGACCTCTTAATAAGGCTTGGCTAAGAGTTAGAAACATACCTGCAGAAAAAAGATGTGATGTTATAGTAGCTTGGCTCTTTGGTAGGAGTAACTATGGAAATAGACTATGCTACTGTCCATAAGGTTGAGTGTGCTAGAATTTCATTGGGTTGTAAGGATGCTTCAAAAGTTCTTTATGTAGCTAAAGGGGTTCTGGGTGAAGATTTTTATGATTTCTTCTATGAAGTGGAATATGTGGTTTTGGTCCTTGCTCAAATGGACAGGTTTGATACTTATTATAGAATTAATGATTCCTCTTTAGGAAAAGGGGCCAGAACTGATGCTGGCAGTTAAAACCATGCAAAATCTTCTAAAAATGTGGGTGGAAGGCAAATGACATTCTCTGGGTCAGTTAATGTGGGTCAAACTCAATGTTTTTGTCCCTCTCCAGGGTAAGGTGATCATCAGATGGAGCCTAGTGAGGGAAGTTTTAAGCATAATGAGTTATTGATTGATATTATGGCAAGAAGGCACAATCTACTGTCTATAACTCTGCCTACACCTACTGATCATAGACTATTTATTAATAACTATGCTTACATTCCTGATATCCCCAAGAATCCGTGGATTTCTGGAAAATAATTTAGCTATAATTAGAAGATTGCTGCTACTCCTGACAACACTTGGGCTCTTACTTGTGAATATGCACCCTCTACTCTTGTTCCTATGAAGAAATGATATGGCTATGTTGCTGCTGTGAAGTTATCTGGGTTCCAACATGAGTTGAGTTACAGTGACTGGCCATCTCTTCCAGTGGTTGGAATCTCCTAATGATTCACCGATTCACTCTTTTGGGGGCTGCAACTACTTCTCAAGTTCCTAGCAGGATGAGCACTCATAACTAGCATGACAAAGTGCAACATGTGTTTCTCAAAGCTGCTAAATTAACCAATAAGAGGAACTTGGAAGATAATATTGACAAGCCAACTTATGTTTATTCCTCTGTTGCTTTATTTGATATGGATATCCTGTGTAAAGCTGCTAGAATGGGTGTAGACATTCCTTTAGATGATTTTGAGAACATTGCACTCACAGAGATGGAATTAACTAGGAAAAATATGAAAATGAAAAATCATGAAGATAATTTTGAATTCCTTACATATTCATGATAATAGAGGGAACGTGGTCCCTTTGTGTTTAACTTAGATTGATCCTATTGAGGTAGACGACAAAGCCGTTACTCTTATGATCAGGAGGAAGAATGGTACTTACTCTAGAAATGTGATTATTTCCACTGCTTTGAAATTTGGTATACCATGTACTAGGAGCCAAAAGGCTACTTCCAGTTCCGCTCTGCCTCCTAACAGACATGGTACATTAAGGAAAATACCTAATAAATACAAATGATAGGTTGTTTTTGGAATTGTAGAGGTACTAAAAAAAGTTATGAAATCATACCTCTCTAACATTATTAAGAATTATCCTCTGGATTTTGTTGGTCTTCAAGAGACCATGAAGGGCAAGTACCCCCTACCTTTTAGGAAACTTGATCCTCATAATGTTTTTTCTAAGGATTGGATACCTTCCAATGGTAAATCTAGAGGCATTGAGTGTGGTTTGAAAACTGATATCTTTAATGCCCAATCTATGAAGAAAGAACAATATGTGATTTAGCTTCATTTGCACCCTATTCTACTAGATTGTGATATAGCATTTATGGTAGTATACATTTCTGGTCATGAGGAGCATATGATAAAATTCTTCTCTAAATTGGCCTCCTTTTGCAAAAATTTAGAGGTGCGACATGCGGTTAGTGGTGTCTTCAATGTGCTAAGGCATAATGACGAGAAAAAAATCCTTAATCTCGTAGCTCCGACATGTTTAATGCCATTATTAATACCTTGTGTTTGAGATAGTTTTACAAGGTTGGTGGGATTTATACTTGAAACACAACCAGGATGCTCCCACTTTAGAAAATCTTGATAGGGTCTTGATGTCCCCTACTTGGGAAGATCAGTTTCCTTTGGTCTATGTTAGAAAACTTCCTAGAGAATTATTTGATCGTAACCCGCTGGTCATGGACTGTAGGATATCTAGGGCACTTTCTCCCAAGAAAAGAACTTTCCATTTTAATTTGAATTGGTTCAATAATGAGCAGTTCCTTTCCCTTGTTCAGGAAATTTGGTGTGAACCTATTAAAATTTGTGATCCTATTTACATTCTTATTTCAATTTAATTTTTTTAATAAATATTTCAAAGGACGGGGACAAACTTATTTGGTCATAATAAGAAAAGAAGGCAGGAATTGCAAGTGGTGCCAATTCTTGAGAGTCCTGAGGAGCTTATTGATGGCTCCATATTCTACACATTTTAGAGCTCATTAGTTGCCTATTATCTCTGTATATCATGTCCCACTGAGGCACTTACATGTCCACATGCATGATTTCTAATGTTTACTCTTTTTACAGTGAGCATTACATAATATTTATTCTTTATTGGTTTTTATTAGTTTTCTTTGTCTTTGTGTGTTTTTTAGGTGATGAGGACTTCCCATGGACTTAGCATGATGAAAGGAACTTAAACGGAGGACATCCAAGCACATCGGAGAGTAAAAAATGTAATTTTTCGAACTTCTCCAAATCAAGATCTAAAATCACAGATGAATCGGTGTCTTTCATACGATTCCAACGAGCCCAAAAATGTCAAATTCTGAGTTCGTATAAATAAATGACAGCCATTTTTCTAGAGGAGTCCAGAGCGTTCGACGGCGTCTGGTACAATAGCGTGTGGTTGTACCAGCGCTCGTGCCAAGCTCAGACAACTCCTAAATTTGCCCTTTCAGATGGGACCTTTGCAAATTTTGTCCACCATTGTTCCTACAAGTTTCTTCGCCTTCAAGGGAGATTTGGCTCCCCTATAGCCCTTGGACCAAAGGAGATATGCTACATCAGTGGAGGAGGCTTTGGAAGAGCTATTATATATACACCATCAACCCTAGCCACCGCCATTATCCTCATCCTCAACCACGAGCCATCCACAATTAATCTCCCCATGTCCAACCGCCGTCCACATCATGAGCACTTGGGGGCAGTGGAAAGACTCCATCTCCATTGTTGCAACCTTGGAAGAATACCGGAAGGGAGCCGCCGCCGCCAAAGGACCATCACCGGGGGGCGAGATAATGGGCCGCCGCCACTTCGCCATCATTCATCATTAATCACCCCCGCCTCCATCACCACCATCAACACCCTTCTCCCGCCCCAGCACGGTCTCCGATGGGTTGTAACAACTCTTGAACCCCCTTTATATGTGATATTATTTGAGTAATTGTTGGCTATGGGTCAGTCGTCTAGTAAGCAGTTATTTGATACATGTCTTTTATTTATGTGTATCTTCTTCGTGTTTTATTGGCCATTATGGTAATATAGTGACTAGAGATGTCTGATCCATTGATGTAGTTGGAGACATTCAACTCCTTAGGCCACACATGAAGTTGGTAGATAGTTGTGCAAACAGAGAACCTCCAGGTGACATATGTTGATATCTTGAGGCGAACACACCTACTCTACGAGTCACAGTTGTCCATAGCCTTCGGTCTGGCCTTCGTGACCTCAATGCATTTCTGTTATCCACCACAGGTATGGGATGGGAAGTAGGGAGATTGAGTTGTCTCAAGATGGTGCTACTTGAGAGACAATGTTATGTGAGGGACCCCCCCACCACCACCACCACCATTTGTAGATTGCACGCATCCTATAATATGGGTACTGACTTAGTTGCATGTGTGGTTCGTCAAAAAACTTAACTCCATTCCGCGCCGGGGCCAAACGAGACCGCACTTAAAATGTCAGCGTTCTCATCTAAAACATCACATATTTCTCTAGTTTATTTTCTATGTTTAGTTTAGTATTTATTTTCCGTTCTCTTTAGTACTTAGTTTAATTCTTTCTTTTAGTCGTCTCCCCCTAGCAACCGACTTTAGTGAGCTATTTAATTGCATGCGAGTAGAGAGGGCTAGGGAAGCGTTCGAGGGGAGATGGCATATGAGTAGAGTGGAGGGGGCGGGGAGGTGAGTACTAGGGGGGAATGCTGGGGTGTGTAGTAGTTATAGGTGATCGACGTCTCGAGTGGGTCATGCGAGAAGTAGCAGTCAGTCATGCGAGAAGTAGCAGTCAGTCGCCGGAATTCAAGGCAAGCCCAATGTGAGGTGTGTGTGAATAGGAGAACATTTAATGATGTGCCACAGTAGAGAACTACCGTTGTTCTCTCCTGTTTGGTTGACCATGGGGCCTACAACAGATTCCACTGCCAATAGGTCCTTCACATTGACACAGTTGACATGTCAAGTGGTGTGTCCCCTAGAGGAGGAAACCGCGTCATAGGAGGTGGAAATGAGGTCTGACCAGGAGTATACATTTAATTTATCCACATTTGTTGTTGGCACAAACCGAATTCATGAAATTGTGACCGTCTTCGAATATTCGAGTTAGTTAGTGTCACCAACTAAATTTCCCATATTCCTTGGTTCTTGCTCCCACCGTCTTTTTGATATTTGGTCCGGACAAAAAAGAAAAATTATTGGAGGAGCGATGAAATCTATTTTGGCTAGTATTTTATTATATGCATCGTGTGTTACTTAAAGACTCCATTATATGTAGAGTTAAGAATTGTCACACAAAGGAGTGTCTTCATCCAGAGTACACATCCCTAGTGCATTCAAGTGTTGTGTTGTTGAGCTTAATTGGAACAACGATGCTGCAAATGGGGGGCACTAGTTAGGGTAGAGCTCTGAGCTGGCGGTAGGGCCCGCATGCAGTGTAGCAGGCTAGAGAAGGAAGATGACATGAAGCAAGAAAATGGAGGAAATATCGGATGATACCAAGCCTCGAATGGTACCATGCTACCAACTTGTAAAATTAAAATTTCAACTTATCAAAAAATTCTGAAGAAGAACATGGATGTTCATAACACACACGTTTTTTTTGCAAGAACATAACACGCATGTTGACAACCCCTAAAAAAATCAGATTGAAATTCGACACAGACATAGAGAAACGACACTATCCACATCTGAATTTGTTTTTTTTCTCCTTGTGTATTTTGAATTTCGATATGAAGTTTTTAGGGTTGTTTATGTGTTGTGAACAGCCATGCTTTTTTCAGAATTTTTTGACATATTTAAATTTGAATTTTACAAGTTTGTAGCATGATAGCATGTAAAGACTGCTATCTCTTGATACTTTCCCTAAGAAAACGAGCCGATGTTACAGGAGGAGAAACAACGGGCATGCACTTTGAGCACCACCATCATGCATAGAGCCACCATCATGCATACGGGGCCTCCGCTACGGGCCACCAGCATACATAGCATGCACCGCCATCATTTCCATGTCTTGGAAGCTCACACAAAACAAGCCTAAAAAAATTGTGTACCCGCGGCATGCCATCTCCCACCCCCTCTCTCTATATATACACGTTTGTCTAGTTAGGCCGTGGGCACTAGCTATGTGTTTATTTGTGGACTCGGGGATGCATGTTCATCTAGCATGGTCGGTGAGGTGAGATAGTGGAGAAAACCAAATAGTAATCGTGCAAGTATAACGCTGTCGCACAAACAATGCCCCGTGCACCGACGGATGTGCTAGTCGGCGCATGGGGTGACATTATTGCACGGCACGCTGTGCGCGGGGCACGACATGTCCGCATTGTACTAGGGCATGGCAGGTCTCGGCGGAAGCAGCAAGTGCCGCACATCGGCCGAGGCCAGTGTCACGTTACCCAACGATGACATGTCGACATCCCGGTGAGCAGAAGATAGTAGGAGAATGCGCTGACAATTGAATGCCCAAAAAATAGTTTTCTGGCAATGATTTCCAGTGCTTAACCGTAGCGTCGTAGCAGAGCCTTGCTACAAAACACTTCCCGTCCAGCCGTCAGCAACGAGCACACAGTTCAGTGTGTTTAAGATTGTGTCATATATTGTACTCCCTCTCTAAAAAAACAATATAATTAAAATTAGTGATGCAAACGCCTGCACCAAATGCACTTTTTCGACAAAGGATGAATTTTATTAACTCGAAATGAAGCATCAAGCGGATACAAACACAATGAGCACACACCCGACCTCTACATAGTTAGAATGCACACAACCAACATCAACGCACACATACAAAAAACACACCGGCAAGAACAAAGTCATAAAAAACCAAAGCTATGCCTAAACAGAAAAATACTCCGAAGCGATCAACACAACGATCGGCAAACTAAAACAACAACCATATCCACACCAGCCATCTTTTGAGAACACAAGGAAAAAGAGGTTCTTCAAATGCAACACCTTCAGGAAGGGAATGACCCACAAGTGTCGCCGTCACCGGATCGAACCACCAAAGGCCGGAGTCTAGGTTTTCGCCCTGAATAAAAGTCTGAGCATATCCGAGCAAAGCCTTCAACAAGGCAACGGTGCAAAGACATCGTCGTTGCCAGGTATAACCAACTTTGGCAAGACTTAGGGTTTTCACTCTGGAGCTCGAGACTAGAGTACTTGAGAAGCACCACCAAATCAATGGCAATCATGCGTTCTCGCCGCCACTTTTCCAGGATCCAATTAGCTACATGTGTTGGGCTAGAAATCCCACCAATGCTTGCCAGGTATAACCAACTTTGGCAAGACTTAGGGTTTTCACCCTGGAGCTTGAGACTAGAGTACTTCAGAAGCACCACCAGATCAATGTCAATCATGCATTGTCGCCGCCACTTTACCAGGATCCAAGTAGCTACATGTGTTGGGCTAGAAATCCCACCAGTGCTTGCCAGGTATAACCAACTTTGGTAAGACTTAGGGTTTTCACCCTAGAGCTCGAGACTAGAGTACTTGAGAAGCACCACCGTATCAATGTCAATCATGCGTTGTCGCCACCACTTTTCCACGATCCAAGTAGCTACATGTGTTGTGCTAGAAATCCCACCAATGCCGCTACACAACCATATCCTCTGCGTCAAACCGCCATTTATAGATTGACCTCACCGCCAAAAGTAGACTGGCCGAAGTGAGAGCCGCCAAACCACACAAAAGGGTGTTCAGGCTGCATCCCGCAACCTCACTAAATCGAGTCATCGGCAACAATCATCATATCTGATGAGAGAAACCCTTACCAATACCTTATGATGACTATGGCAATTCACATGGAAGGAGTGGCCATACCCAGCACCCAGGGCACACATGCCAGCATGATAAGTGGCCAGATCTTGCGGGGGTGCACTGGCACAGCAGGGCATCAAGCGCCGGCCACCAAGAGCAGATCAAGGTGCCTTGCACTCGTAGAACGCCACAACATCAATACCATGCGCTCAGCCCAGATCCAATATGAGACGAGGGTGAGGGCAGACTATTATCACTGGTGGCCGAGCCACCTCACATAGCCACACATTCAAGCTATGAGTTGATGCCTCCCGATAGTTAAAATCCACCTTAAATAGTACCAATCGCTGGTACAGGGCTGACCCAGAGTGTACCACACAAACCTCCAAGTAGAGGGAAGCCAGGAAGGGAGGGAGGAGACGACAATGAGGAGGCTGGAGTTGTTGGTGAGGCTATAGTGGCGGCGGCGTGGATCGCCATCCACATGGGGTAGGCAACGCGGGGGCCTCCTAATTTTCCGAATCGGCAGTTTCAAGGCAACAATATACCGCCAACACTTTAATGGCTTCCAGCAATCCTTGGCCATAAACCAAATGCATCTAGATCATCTAGAGGATATGGTTGTTAGACCAGCCAACCATATCCTCTAAAAAATTGTCAGAATAGGACAACCCACTCCTTCATATTTTCTAGAAGCCCCTTGTGTCCCTAATTTTTTTTAAGAGGGCCCTCTAAAAACCACCTCAAAATATAGGGGGAGAGGAGGAAATATAGAGTGCACTCTATTCCTCCAATTTTTTGGTGTCGGAGAAGTTTCACACCCAACTCCTTCCTTCTACCGTTGGGCACCTGGTCCCACCACTGTAGTTTCCGTCACACCACTGCCGCCAGATTCCACCAAAATGCACTATGCATCACTTCGTTTCATTCCTTCTGCTGACCCTTGTTAGCTTGCTCTAGCCTGGCTGTGTCCTGGGAGCTTGATACGGGCCTCCATTCGCCACATCTCCTCCTTTCCCCAATCTTGCGACGCCACCCGCCACTGCGCCGGCCAGGCGCTGCCTTGGCACCCTCCCCATCACCATCACACACTAATGTGGATCTGTGCTTTTAAGCCCCACCTATCACACACCCTAGCGTCAAATTATGTGCGATGAAAGCATCGCACATGTTATAAAATAAAACCATGTGCCTGAAAATGAAACATGGTGTGATAGCCAACACATCGTGGACGATTGGGGGAGGGGGGAATTGTGTGCCATTCCGTGCACACAGTTCTACTTGAAGAAGTGTGTGCGATGAACTGAACTCTCACACATGTTTCGCTTAAATGAAACATGTGTGCTACATAGCACAAAGTTGTATTTATAAAATCATTTGTGATATGTAAATCATCCCACACATAACTTTTGGATGTGTCTTGTGTGATTTAAAATTGACACATGGTATGGAATATGTTTAGAATCATAGATAATTTTATCTAAGAAGTCGTGTGTAATTATGTTCACACAGTTCCAATAACCAAAAGTACCCACCACACTTAATTTATAAGATAAAATGTTGGAATTCATTTACATTGGTAAAATGTGAAAGTTTAAACAAAAATATCTAACTACACATGTAGCTATAGCTAGACGTTGTCTTCTAGTTCGATGATGGATAACTAACACATCCATATTAAGCGGGCGGCGTCCATGTGGCAGACAGCCACATCCACTGCTTCGATTGAGTGCGGCATGCCAGCTTTGCTATATCCATTCACCACACGTCTACAACATTCTTGCTCAAAACACAACCTATCCCTAAAGGCCCACCTCTAGATGGCACTTGAGGAGTTTGGCTTGAACTTGTGTAAGGAACATGAAGGAACTCTAAGTTTGCTACAACATAAAAAACGTAAGCAAGTATCCATTTATCATACATAATTCTCTGTTATTGACACCTTTCGATCGTTTTTACTCCATCGTTTTGGCACTTTCTATCATTGAAAGTTGTGTTCCTTTTAACCTACATGTCGAGCAGCAAGAGCAATGGCAAAATCCGATATCATGTTTCTTAGTTTTAGCAGCCCAAACCTTTCTGATATTTGATCTAGATAAGAAGAAAGGAAAATCATCAGAGGAGCAATGAAATATCTAATTAGTTAACTAGTGTGTAGTATCACGATGTGAACTTTGTGCCATTACTTTCGGTTAGTACTTCGTTATAGTGTCATGTATTACTCGGAGACACAACTATGTTAATTATGTAGAGTTGAGAATTGTGAACTTACTGTGCGGTGAATTATGTAGGGTATTTTTTCCATAAAAAGGACCCGGATTTATTATAAAGGTTCATTTTTTTTTCTTTTTTCGAAAAGGGGCGACTCCCCAGCCTCTGCATCAGAACGATGCATACGGCCACATTTATAAATAAATAAAGGTGTTCAACAAGGTGTTATAAAGGTTCATAACAAGTACAAAGCACCTTAAATAAAAGAAAGTACATCGAGGTCCTTGGACCACTGAACGACCACTGTCACATTCAAAATGAGTCATTGAGACGCCACAGTCGCCACTATTTTACCGGAGCCGGCCTAACCTTGTCGATGACAGCTGGGAACTCTTCATGCGCGTGCCCTAAAAACCAATGCACAAGAGCTGCAAGTGTCACCTTTGAATCCTTGATTTGATCTGACGTTCTTGACACCAAATCTCATCGTGTTGCACGCATGGTGAGAAACCCTTACCTCGCCAAGGAGATGGCAGGAATTTATGCTTGAACTCAGTCGACTCCATCCTGGTGGACATACTTGAGGAGGATCGGAACCCGGAAAAACAGCTCTAAGGTGAATTCTGGGTAAGCTACATCACTAGATATTATTAAGTCTTTGCAAAGCATTGTGAATCCTTATGACGTATAAAAGTATGTGTTGTTCAGGTCGATGAGATACATGCCTTCGTAAACCACCATAAACTCCAATGCTAGAGATACATCACTCAACTCTGGAATCATATATTATATCATATGTGTAGATTTTTTTTTCACAATCCGTGTGCACCAAATAAGTTAAGCGGCCATTATGTTTACTTTGGCAGAATAAAAGAAACAAAAAAGGAAATTTAGAATAGTTTTCATAGTTGATAAAGTTCCGAAAAATGAAATATAACAATAGGCTTAGAAAACCAACATGGTGGTAAAACCCATAGCCGTTCGATTTTCACCCTTTCATTAGTCATGACTACATTATGTTTCGGCTAGTTTGTGTTGTTCATGCCTCCATCGGCGGCCTTCACCTTAGACAAACTCGTGGTCGTCACGCAAACGCAGTGCAGCATTGTGTGCAACATTGGCAACAACGGCGGTCAGTATCATCAACCCGGACTACGTGCGTGTGGCCGTGAGACCATAGAGGCTGCAGATTAGTGCGACAAAGGAGTAGAAGGCCAACTTCAAGCATCAAACCTTTGTGAGTGACACCGACAAGTGAAGGAAATATGCCCTAAAGGCAATAATAAAGTTATTATTTATTTCCTCATATCATGATAAATGTTTATTATTCATGCTAGAATTGTATTAACCGGAAACATAATACATGTGTGAATACATAGACAAACTTAACGTCACTAGTATGCCTCTACTTGACTAGCTCATTAATCAAAGATGGTTGTGTTTCCTAACCATAGACATGTGTTGTCATTTGATTAACGGGATCATATCATTAGAAGAATGATGTGATTGACTTGACCCATTCCATTAGCTTAGCACTTGATCGTTTAGTATATTGCTATTTCTTTCTTCATGACTTATACAAAGTTCCTACAACTATGAGATTATGCAACTCCCGTTTACCGGAGGAACACTTTGTGTGCTACCAAACGTCACAACGTAACTGGGTGATTATAAAGGAGCTCTACAGGTGTCTACAAAGGTACATGTTGAGTTGGCGTATTTTGAGATTAGGTTTTGTCACTCCGATTGTCGGAGAGGTATCTCTGGGCCCTCTCGGTGATGCACATCACTATAAGCCTTGCAAGCAATGTAGCTAATGAGTTAGTTACGAAATGATGTATTACATAACGAGTAAAGAGACTTGCCGGTAATGAGATTGAACTAGGTATTGGATACCGACGATCGAATCTCGGGCAAGTAACATACCGATGACAAAGGGAACAACGTATGTTGTTATGCGGTTTGACCGATAAAGATCTTCGTAGAATATGTAGGAACCAATATGACCATCTAGGTTCCGCTATTGGTTATTGACCGGAAACAGTTCTAGGTCATGTCTACATAGTTCTCGAACCCGTAGGGTCCGCACGCTTAAGGTTTCGATGACAGTTATATTATGAGTTTATGAGTTTTGATGTACCGAAGTTTGTTCAGAGTCCCGGGTGTGATCACGGACATGACGAGGAGTCTCGAAATAGTCGAGACATAAAGATTGATATATTGGACGACTATATTCGGACACCGGAATAGTTCCGGGGGTTATCGGATATATATCGGAGTACCGGGGGTTACCGGACCCCCCCCCCCCCCCCCGTGGAAGCTATTGGGCCTTATGAGCCTTAGTGGAAAGGAGAGAGGGAAGCCAGGAGGTGGCGCGCGGCCCCCCTTGCCCCAATCCGAATTGGGAAAGGGAAGGGGGCGGCGGCCCCCCTTCTCCTTCCTTCTCTCCACCTCCTCCTTCCCCCTTCTCCTACTTGGAATAGGAAAGGGGGGGCAAACCTACTTGGAGTAGGATTGCCCCCCTAGGGCGCGCCTCTCCCCTTGGCCGGCCCTCTCCTCCTCCCCCCCCCCCTTTATATACGGAGGAGGGGAGCACCCCAAAGACACAACAATTGATCTCCAAGATCTCTTAGCCGTGTGCGGTGCCCCCCTTCACCATAGTCCTCGATAATATTGTAGTGGTGCTTAGACGAAGCCCCGCGACGGTAGAACTTCAAGATCGTCACCACGCCGTCGCGCTGACGGAACTCTTCCCCGACACCCTGCTGGATCGGAGTCCGGGGATCATCATCGAGCTGAATGTGTGCTAGAACTCGGAGGTGTCGTAGTTTCGGTGCTTGATCGGTTGGGCCGTGAAGATGTACGACTACATCAACCACGTTGTTCTAACGCTTCCTCTTTTGGTCTACGAGGGTACGTGGACAACACTCTTCCCTCTCGTTGCTATGCATCACCATGATCTTGCGTGTGCGTAGGAAAATTTTGAAATTACTACGTTTCCCAACAGTGGCATCCGAGCCTAGTTTTATGCGTAGATGTCATATGCATGAGTAGAACACAAGTGAGTTGTGGGCGATACAAGTCATACTACTTACCAGCATGTCATACTTTGGTTCAGCGGTATTGTGAGATGAAGCGGCCCAGACCGACATTACGCGTACGCTTACGCGAGACATTACTCGTGCTTAAAGGTGACTGGCGGGTGTCTGTCTCTCTCACTTTAGTTGAACCGAGTGTGGCTACGCCCGGTCCTTACGAAGGTTAAAACAACACTAACTTGACGAACTATCGTTGTGGTTTTGATGCGTAGGTAAGAACGGTTCTTGCTCAATCCGTAGCAGCCACGTAAAATTTGCAACAACAAAGTAGAGGACGTCTAACTTGTTTTTGCAGGGCATGTTGTGATGTGATATGGTCAAAACGTGATGCTATATTTTATTGTATGAGATGATCATGTTTTGTAACCGAAGTTATCGGCAACTGGTAGGAGCCATATGGTTGTCGCTTTATTGTATGAAATGCAAACGCCCTGTAATTGCTTTACTTTATCACTAAGCGGTAGCGATAGTCATAGAAGCAATATATGGCGTAAACGACAACGATGCTACGATGGAGATCAAGGTGTCGCGCCAGTGATGATGGTGATCACAACGCTGCTTCGGAGATGGAGATCACAAGCACAAGATGATGATGGCCATATCATATAACTTATATTGATTGCATGTGATGTTTATCTTTTATGCATCTTATCTTGCTTTGATTGATGGTAGCATTTTAAGATGATCTCTCACTAATTATCAAGAAGTGTTCTCCCTGAGTATGCACCGTTGCGAAAGTTCTTCGTGTTGAGACACCACGTGATGATCGGGTGTGATAGGCTCTACGTTCAAATACAACGGGTGCAAAACAGTTGCACACGCGGAATACTCAGGTTAAACTTGACGAGCCTGGCATATACAGATATGGCCTCGGAACACGGAGACCGAAAGGTCGAACGTGAATCATATAGTAGATATGATCAACATAGTGATGTTCACCATTGAAACTACTCCATCTCATGTGATGATCGGACATGGTTTAGTTGATTTGGATCACGTGATCACTTAGATGACTAGAGAGATGTCTATCTAAGTGGGAGTTCTTAAGTAATATTATTAATTGAACTTAAATTTATCATGAACTTAGTACCTGATAGTATTTTGCTTGTCTATGTTTGTTGTAGATAGATGGCTCGTGCTGTTGTTCCGTTGAATTTTAATGCGTTCCTTGAGAAAGCTAAGTTGAAAGATTATGGTAGCAATTACACAGACTGGGTCCGTAACTTGAGGATTATCCTCATTGCTGCATAGAAGAATTACGTCCTGGAAGCACCGCTGGGTGCCAGGCCTGCTGCAGATGCAACTGACGATGTTAAGAACGTCTGGTAGAGCAAAGCTGATGACTACTCGATAGTTCAGTGTGCCATGCTTTACGGCTTGGAACCGGGTCTTCAACGACGTTTTGAACGTCATGGAGCATATGAGATGTTCCAGGAGTTGAAGTTAATATTTCAAGCAAATGCCCGGATTGAGAGATATGAAGTCTCCAATAAGTTCTATAGCTGTAAGATGGAGGAGAATAGTTCTGTCAGTGAACACATACTCAAAATGTCTGGGTATAATAATCACTTGATTCAACTGGGAGTTAATCTCCCTGATGATAGTGTCATTGACAGAATTCTTCAATCACTGCCACCAAGCTGCAAGAGCTTCGTGATGAACTATAATATGCAAGGGATGGACAAGACTATTCCCGAGCTCTTCGCAATGCTAAAGACTGCGGAGGTGGAAATCAAGAAAGAGCATCAAGTGTTGATGGTCAATAAGACCACCAGTTTCAAGAAAAAGGGCAAAGGGAAGAAAAAGGGGAACTTCAAGAAGAACAGCAAACAAGTTGCTGCTCAAGAGAAGAAACCCAAGTCTGGACCTAAGCCTGAGACTGAGTGCTTCTACTGCAAGCAGACTGGACACTGGAAGCGGAACTGCCCCAAGTATTTGGCGGATAAGAAGGATGGCAAAGTGAACAAAGGTATATGTGATATACATGTTATCGATGTGTACCTTACTAATGCTCGCAGTAGCACCTGGGTATTCGATACTGGTTCTGTTGCTAATATTTGCAACTCGAAACAGGGACTACGGATTAAGCGAAGATTGGCTAAGGACGAGGTGATGATGCGCGTGGGAAATGGTTCCAAAGTCAATGTGATCGCGGTCGGCACGCTACCTCTACATCTACCATTGGGATTAGTTTTAGACCTAAATAATTGTTATTTGGTGCCAGCGTTAAGCATGAACATTATATCTGGATCTTGTTTGATGCGAGACGGTTATTCATTTAAATCAGAGAATAATGGGTTGTTCTATTTATATGAGTAATATCTTTTATGGTCATGCACCCTTGAAGATTGGTCTATTTTTATTGAGTCTCGATATTAGTGATACACATATTCATAATGTTGAAGCCAAAAGATGCAGAGTTGATAATGATAGTGCAACTTATTTGTGGCACTGTCGTTTGGGTCATATCGATATAAAACTCATGAAGAAACTTCATACTGATGGACTTCTAGAATCACTTGATTATGAATCACTTGGTACATGTGAACCGTGCCTCATGGGCAAGATGACTAAAACGCCGTTCTCCGAAACTATTGAGCGAGCAACTGATTTGTTGGAAATCATACATACTGATGTATGTGGTCCAATGAATATTGAGGCTCGCGGTGGGTATCACTATTTTCTTACCTTCACAGATGATTTGAGCAGATATGGGTATATCTACTTGATGAAACAAAGTCTGAAACATTTGAAAAGTTCAAAGAATTTCAGAGTGAAGTGGAAAATCATCGTAACAAGAAAATAAAATTTCTACGATCTGATCATGGAGGAGAATATTTGAGTTACGAGTTTGGTTTACATTTGAAACAATGCGGAATAGTTTCGCAACTCACGCCACCCGGAAACACCACAACGAAATGGTGTGTCCGAACGTCGTAATCGTACTTTACTAGATATGGTGCGATCTATGATGTCTCTTACTGATTTACCGCTATCGTTTTGGGGTTATGCTTTAGAGACGACCGCATTCACGTTAAATAGGGCACCATCAAAATCCGTTGAGACGACGCCTTATGAACTATGGTTTGGCAAGAAACCAAATTTGTCGTTTCTTAAAGTTTGGGGCTGCGATGCTTATGTGAAGAAACTTCAACCAGATAAGCTCGAACCCAAATCAGAGAAATGTGTCTTCATAGGATACCGAAAAAAGACTATTGGGTACACCTTCTATCACAGATCTGAGGGCAAGATTTTTGTTGCTAAATTCGGATCCTTTTTAGAGAAGGAGTTTCTCTTGAAAGAAGTGAGTGGGAAGAAAGTAGAACTTGATGAGGTAAATGCAGTGGCGGATCTAGGATTTTAAAACAGGGTGGTCCACCTAAAAAAATGTACTACAAATATGACATGCCTATGATCAATGATGTGTAGCATATTTTGCTGGAAGATTTTTGTTTGCCAATGATCCTTCACTACTAATTTTACTTACGTATATGAAGAAATGGCAGCGAGGAATTGCCATTCAAGAAATAGTTTGCTTCGCATCATACTACTTTTTTTTTTGCTAGTGCATCATATTACAAGTTTGATTCCTCACATTTTTTTTTCTTTTTTTTAATACTAACTCCTAGTTCCAGTTTACTGTACCATCTCACAAAACACAAATGGTGAGTTACGGACGGCATCATTGATTGTTAGTCAACTCATGTTAATGTAGTTCTTCATACTCTGTAGCCTCGCCGGCCGCCGGGCAAGACCGTGCGCGCGGGATTAACGGGCGTGCCGCTGTTGTGTCAGCGAGGAATCAGGGGACGGGAGCAGGTGCGGCTATGCGCAGTGGGTCGGGACAGTGCTTCCTGGGCTTTGTATAGTTTCTCGGCCCTTTTCTACTATGCTATGAAGGCCGTTGCAAAATCCCAGGGTGGGCCGCGGCCCACCCTATCCACCCTCTGGATCCGCCCCTGGGTAAATGTATCTGCTCCCTTATTGGAAAGTAGTTCATCACAAGAACCGGTTCCTGTGACAACTACACCAATCAGTGAGGAAGCTAATGATATTGATCATGAAACTTCAGATCAAGTTACTACCGAACCTTGTAGGTCTACCAGAGTAAGATCCACACCAGAGTGGTACGGTAATCCTATTCTGGAAGTCATGTTACTTGACCATGGCGAACCTAAGAACTATGAGGAAGCGATGATGAGCCCAGATTCCGCAAAATGGCTTGAGGCCATGAAATCTGAGATGGGATCCATGTATGAGAACAAAGCATGGACTTTGGTTGACTTGCCCGATGATCGGCAAGCCATCGAAAATAAATGGATCTTCAAGAAGAAGACTGACGCTGATGGTAATGTAACTGTCTACAAAGCTCGACTTATTGCGAAAGGTTTTCGACAAGTTCAAGGAGTTGACTACGATGAGACTTTCTCACCCGTAGCGATGCTTAAGTCTGTCCGAATCATGTTAGCAATTGCCGCATTTTATGATTATGAAATTTGGCAAATGGATGTCAAAACTGCATTCCTGAATGGATTCCTGGAAGAAGAGTTGTATATGATGCAATCGGAAGGTTTTGTCGATCCAAAAGGTGCTAACAAAGTGTGCAAGCTCCAGCATTCCATTTATGGACTGGTGCAAGCATCTCGGAGTTGGAATAAACGCTTTGATAGTGTGATCAAAGCATATGGTTTTATACAGACTTTTGCAGAAGTCTGTATTTACAAGAAAGTGAGTGGGAGCTCTGTAGCATTTCTGATATTATATGTAGATGACACATTGTTAATTGGAAATGATATAGAATTTCTGGATAGCATAAAGGGATACTTGAATAAAAGTTTTTCAATGAAAGACCTCGGTGAAGCTGCTTACATATTGGGCATCAAGATCTATAGAGATAGATCAAGGCGCTTAATTGGACTTTCACAAAGCACATACGTACCTTGATAAAGTTTTGATAAAGTTCAAAATGGATCAGGCAAAAAGAGGGTTCTTGCCTGTATTACAAGGTGTGAAGTTGAGTCAGACTCAATGCCCGACCACAGCAGAAGATAGAGAGAAAATGAAAGATGTTCCCTATGCTTCAGCCATAGGCTCTATCATGTATGCAATGCTGTGTACCAAACCTGACGTATGCTTAGCAATAAGCTTGGCAGGTAGGTACCAAAGTAATTCAGGAGTGGATCACTGGACATCGGTCAAGAATATCCTGAAATACCTGAAAATGACTAAGGATATGTTTCTCGTTTATGAAGGTGACAAAGAGCTAGTCGTAAATGGTTACGTCGATGCAAGCTTTGACACTGATCCGGACGATTCTAAATCGCAAACCGGGTACGTGTTTTTATTAAACGGTGGAGCTGTAAGTTGGTGCAGTTCTAAACAAAGCGTCGTGGCGGGATCTACATGCGAAGCGGAGTACATAGCTGCTTAGGAAGCAGCAAATGAAGGAGTCTGGATGAAGGAATTCATTTCCGATCTAGGTGTCATACCTAGTGCATCGGGACCAATGAAGATCTTTTGTGACAATACTGGTGCAATTGCCTTGGCAAAGGAATCCAGATTCCACAAGAGGACCAAGCACATCAAGAGATGCTTCAATTCCATCCGGGACCAAGTCCAGGTGGGAGACATAGAGATCTGCAAGATACATACGGATCTTAATGTTGCAGACCCGTTGACTAAGCCTCTTCCACGAGCAAAACATGATCAGCACCAAGACTCCATGGGTGTTAGAATCATTACTGTGTAATCTAGATTATTGACTCTAGTGCAAGTGGGAGACTGAAGGAAATATGCCCTAGAGGCAATAATAAAGTTATTATTTATTTCCTCATATCATGATAAATGTTTATTATTCATGCTAGAATTGTGTTAACCGGAAACATAATACATGTGTGAATACATAGACAAACTTAACGTCACTAGTATGCCTCTACTTGACTAGCTCATTAATCAAAGATGGTTGTGTTTCCTAACCATAGACATGTGTTGTCATTTGATTAACGGGATCACATCGTTAGAAGAATGGTGTGATTGACTTGACCCATTCCGTTAGCTTAGCACTTGATCGTTTAGTATATTGCTATTGCTTTCTTCATGACTTATGCAAAGTTACTACAACTATGAGATTATGTAACTCCCGTTTACCGGAGGAACACGTTGTGTGCTACCAAACGTCACAACGTAACTAGGTGATTATAAAGAAGCTCTACAGGTGTCTCCAACGGTACATGTTGAGTTGGCGTATTTTGAGATTAGGTTTTGTCACTCCGATTGTCGGAGAGGTATCTCTGGGCCCTCTCGGTAATGCACATCACTATAAGCCTTGCAAGCAATGTAGCTAATGAGTTAGTTACGGAATGATGTATTACGTAACGAGTAAAGAGACTTGCCGGTAACGAGATTGAACTAGGTATTGGATACCGATGATCGAATCTCGGTCAAGTAACATACCGATGACAAAGGGAACAACGTATGTTGTTATGCGGTTTGACCGATTAAAGATCTTCGTAAATATGTAGGAACCAATATGAGCATCCAGGTTCCGCTATTGGTTATTGACCGGAAACAGTTCTAGGTCATGTCTACATAGTTCTCGAACCCGTAGGGTCCGCACGCTTAAGGTTTCGATGACAGTTATATTATGAGTTTATGAGTTTTGATGTATCGAAGTTTATTCAGAGTCCCGGGTGTGATCACGGACATGACGAGGAGTCTCGAAATGGTTGAGACATAAAGATTGATATATTGGACAACTATATTTGGACACCGGAATAGTTCCGGGGGTTATCGGATATATATCGGAGTACCGGGGGTTACCGGAACCCCCCCCCCCCCCGGGAAGCTATTGGGCCTTATGGGCCTTAGTGGAAAGGAGAGAGGGAGGCCAGGAGGTGGCGCGCGCCCCCCCTTTCCCCAATCCGAATTGGGAAAGGGAAGGGGGCGGCGGCCCCCCTTCTCCTTCCTTCTCTCCACCTCCTCCTTCCCCCTTCTCCTACTTGGAATAGGAAAGGGGAGGCCAAACCTACTTGGAGTAGGATTGCCCCCCCTAGGGCGCGCCTCTCCCCTTGGCCAGCCCTCTCCTCCCCCCCCCCTTTATATACGGAGGAGGGGAGCACCCCAAAGACACAACAATTGATCTCCAAGATCTCTTAGCCGTGTGCGGTGCCCCCTCCACCATAGTCCTCGATAATATTGTAGCGGTGCTTAGGCGAAGCCCCGCAATGGTAGAACTTCAAGATCGTCACCACGCCGTCGCGCTGACGGAACTCTTCCCCGACACCCTGCTGGATCGGAGTCCGGGGATCGTCATCGAGTTGAACGTCTGCTAGAACTCGGAGGTGCCGTAGTTTCGGTGCTTGATCGGTCGGGCCGTGAAGACGTACGACTACATCAACCGCGTTGTTCTAACGCTTCCGCTTTCGGCCTACGAGGGTACGTGGACAACACTCTCCCCTCTCGTTGTTATGCATCACCATGATTTTACGTGTGCGTAGGAAAATTTTGAAATTACTACGTTCCCCAAGAACAAGTACATTTGGTCCGTTGATCGTGTGAAGCGATAGCAATCACATGGTAAAAGGCCCCATTGCTATCACCTGCTTGGCGAGCCAAGTTTAGAGATGTGATCTACTATGTGGGGTTGGGTGGCAAGTTTCAGTTTGCGTGGTGGGCATAAGGGTGTGAATAAAGAAGTCCCATATTTGATGTCTGAAGAAAGATTCTATGTATGACTACCACATTGCACATGCATAGGTTAAAGTGCACCTTTAAAACGGGTATTTTTTTCCCCCGTAGACATGGGTTTGTATTCCCAAACATTTAAAATAGAGAATAAACTCCTTGGATGGGTAGTGAAGGATAGTGCATATCATCTGCTCCCGCCACTTAATTAAATGCTCTCATCTTTTCTGTGTGTGAAAACATGCTCTCATCTTTCAAAAGACAAATATAAATTTTTGTTTCGTGTTTTCCTACGTCCTTGGTATCCCCCTCCCCCTCCCCTCTAAAAGTTTAAATGAAACTTAAAATCACTTTAAAATGCGATCACCATATTAGCATGCTGATCAAATGTATTGATAAATGATTTGGATGCAAAAGACTCTCTTACCCTTTTTCATTGAAAGGGGTAACTTATAATCTCCACCTTTAATTTACATTGAAATCCATAAGCTGTTCTAAGGGGGTGCGTACCAAAGCAAAGTTCGTTTCAAAAAGGTATGAATGTTCAAAAAGCATGTGTGTATACTTTCTAAAACTTTTGAATCCTAATTAGATATAAACATAAATAAACAAAAAAAAGGAAAATGTGAACAGTGTGGTCATGTACTCATGTGTGCTCATCCCGACATTATGGGAGGAGAAGACAAAGGGCATGGGCATGCACCTTGAGCATCATATCATGCATATGACCCTCTGATATCGGCCAGTGATCAACGACCACATCGATGTATGTTTGTACGTCGCCCGGGAGAGTTGCAAGTCATTTCTATTGCGTGCGGCCATTCATATCACTTTGGTTTCCATGTCTTCAGCTTGCTCACACAAAACTCTATCTGTGACATATGGCATCTCGACCTCTCTATATGTACACGTAGTTTGTCCAGTGAAAGTGTGAAACCATGCTATCAGCTTTGTATTTTTCTCCATGGGCTATGAGACACATGGTTTATCTGGCATGATCAGTGAAGTGAGATAGTAGAGAGTACCAAATAGGCATCATGTAAGCGTAATGAGACGAGTAAAGCTCCTGAGCCAGGTCACTTGACGACCCTTTGATACACCTGAACACCACAACCACCGTGTGTGAACCCAGCATGAACACCTCAACACCAAGATATTCAGCAACTTGCCCGTCTCTAAGGTGTTGTAGCTGGCACTAATGGCGCATGTGATATGCCCGGCGCACGGACCGACATGCTGGGCGGCGGGGCACAGAGTCGTCTTGTTGCCTGGCACGCCATGGGCGGTGCACGACCAAGAGCTGTCGTAGTAGGGGACATCTTGGCGGAAGCAGCGGGGCTGGCAAGCCGTGGACTGCGTCGTTGCTGCCCATGATAATGCCATGAACCAACTGCGGTGTGTTGGCGGCATACACACCTCCGGTCCCAACACGCGCGGTCGCCCCAAGCACACGGACGCAAGACGCTAGCTGCGAGGGTCGTCAAGGAAGCAAACACCAGTGCAACCACGATAAATGGCATCGAAATCTTTTCTGAAGTTAGTTGCATATGCGATACTAATAACGTTCAGTTCTTGGTGTGTGTGAGTCTTTTTTCCTTCCGGAAATGAAGTTTTTATTAGGTCATAATAGCATCAAGTGGATATAGTAATACAAAATATAATGAGTGACACCTGGTCTATATGTATAATTAAGATGCGCACAACGAGAATGGACATTTTTTCGAAAAGGGGCGCTTTATTACTTAAAAACTATAACTATTACACCTGGCCTCTGCATAACTAAGGTGCACACAGCCAAATAAGGTTCACTCACACAATAAAAAAATAAAAAGGTGAAATACAAAGAGACATGTAGAGTCTTTATAACACCTAAAGCGTAGGGGGACCAATCCTAAGATCGTGCTTGTGACGCCCCCGATTCAATCGTACACTAATCATACACGGAAATATGTACGATCAAGATCAGAGACTCGCGGGAAGATATCACAACACACTTTAGACACAAATAAAATAATACAAGCTTTATATTACAAGCCAAGAGCCTCGAGGGCTCGAATACATAGCTCGATACACAAGAGTCAGCGGAAGCAACAATATCTGAGTACAGACATAAGTTAAATAAGGATGCCTTAAGAAGGCTAGCACAAAAGCAACAACGATCGAAGAGGCAAGGCCTCCTGCCTGGAACCTCCTAACTATTCCTGGTCGTCGGTGGGCTCCACGTAGCAGTAGGCACCCTCGGGGTAGTAGTAGTAGTCGGCGGGGTGGCATCATCTGGCTCCTGGGATCCACCATCTGGTTGCAACAACCAGAAAGAAGGAAGAAGGGGGGGGGGGGAATGGGAGCAAAGCAACTATGAGTACTCATTCAAAGTACTCGCAAGCATCAGATCTATACTAAGTATGCATTGGTATCAAATAGAAGGTTTGTATCTGTGGACTGAACTGTAGAATGCCAAAATAGAGAGGGAAGGCCTAGCCTATCGAAGACTAGCATCTTCAAGCAGCTCCAAGCATCTTGCAGCATGTAGAAGAGTAACGAATAGCAGTTTAATTAACAAACATGTTGTAGTATTAATGCCCAGATATCCTTCCTCGACTCCATGCGAGAATGCAACCCCGAGCCACATATCTCAAGTATCCATTTGTAGTTGTATAAGATCGGGATATAAGTCTGAACGTCCGTTACCGTGGACACGGTTATTAATAGATAATCTTCCCTGTAGGGGCGCACCACATTTTCCAACACGCTCGATCACTCTGGCCGGACACACTTTCCTGGGTCATGCCCGGCCTCGAAAGATCAACACGTCGCAGCCCTACCTAGGCTCAGCAGAGAGGTCCCCGCCGGTCTACCTCCTAAGCACTCTGGGGTCTGGGCCCATCGCCCGTTGCACTCTGGGTTGTTGCGCGTAGGGCGGGTCCAGGCTCCACCACTACAGGATGGTGTCGGCCCAGCCATGCCGCACTATTGAACTGGACGTCTGACAAATCTTCGGCTGGTACCACAACGCCGAGGCCCATAACTATTCTCGCGTGGTGGTTGGTGCGTAAAGGCCAGAGGCCAACTCAGAACAAATACCCAAACCATAGTGTATTATTAGCTTGCGAAGACGAGCAGAGACTCAAGATCGAGGCGACCCCGTCGCCCCGTCTCGTGGACTTACGAAAAGGGCCCAGAATGCCCGGCCGTGCCACGTCATTATCTTGTGGGTGCTCTCCAGGCCCGCCCGACTTTCACCAAGGTCTCAAGTAAAGTCATTGTAACCGTGTGTCCAAACATCAAGGGGAAAACCCAAGGAATCACCCTCGGAGGGTTCCACTCAATGTAATCATCAAGGTGAACGTAAGAGGAACCACCCTCGAGGTTCACACTTGAGGTGTTGCACAACATAGCCGTATCGGGAATGGTGAACGAGGAACCACCCTCGTTGACCATGACCGAAAAGCTACACTATAGAGATCTCATTAGGAGTGATGTATGAGGTTCCACCCTTTGCGCTCGATGGTAACTCTGCAGAGTCGAGCAACAAAAAGGGGCGTGATGTGATGTGAGGTGTCGGGCTCTGGTCGTCGATCACGTTGATCGAGTCGTCGATGATGAAGCAGGGGCAACAAGGACAAGTGGGGGTCACTGATGGATCACTAACCAACCTATACTAAGCAGTTTAGGATAAGCAGGTAGGTAACAATAAGCACGTACAAAAGCAGGCTATGCATCAGAATAGGAGCAATCAATTACAGTAGCAAAATCTAATGCAAGCATGAGATAATAGAATGGGCCATATCGGGATGATCAAAGGGGGGGCTTGCCTGGAAGCTCCGATGAAAAGAGAAGAGAGTCGTCATCGACGTAGTCGATCACAAGGGCATCGGCAGCGGTCTCGGGGTCTACCAGAGAGAAGAGGAGGAAGAAACAATAAATACAGAGCAAACAAGTGCAAAACTAAGCATGACAAGACAATAAGCAGCGCTAGGGATCTTCTAATGTGGTGTTACACGATACCGGTGAAGGGAGAAACATCCGGGAAAGTCTTCCCGGTTCCGGACGTCTGCCAGACAGATAAACCGGAGGGGAAAAGTTCGAGGTTTGTTATGCTAGGAACATGTGGCGAATGAACGGACCGTGTGTCCAGATTTGTCTTGTTTTTCTGAGCAACTTTCATGTAGAAAACTTTTTCATCCGAGTTACGGATTAATTTATATGATTTTCTAAAGTTTTTAAACATTTTTGAAATTATCTCTAATTCAAAAAGGACTTATTGTGCCAGCATGACATCATGCTGATGTCAGCAGGGTCAACAGTCAACTTTGACTGGATTGACTGGTCAAAAAGGGCATGTGGGGCCCATCTGTCATTGACACCACAGCTAACATAACAGTTTAGTTAAGACTAATTATGTGGTTAGGTTAATTGAGCAAGGTTAATTAAGTTAATTAATTAACTAATTAATTACTTGTTTTTATATTTATTATTTACTTATTTATTTATTTTTTTAACAAGGGGCCGGGCCCAGCGGTTAGTGGCCTACTGGGGCCAATCGGGCGACAGGCGAAACAGGTGCGGGCGCCCGCCCGCATGGCCACGGGCGTGCGGGCGCTGGAGCGCACCGACGGCCACGGTAGGGCTCGCCGGCTGGCTGTTTCCGGCGACGGAAACCGATGCGGCGGGGCGCGTTGGGTAGCGGGCAAGGAGACAGTTGTAGTGCGGTCGAAAGCGGCGCCAGAGGAAAGCAGCGGGCGGCGCAGCCATCGGTGGGCTCGAGCGGGAGCGAACAGAGGCGCGGGTGGCGGCGGGCGCGCGCCTGGGCACGTCTAGGGAGCGGCGTGCGCGGCCGAGGTGCATCCGGGGCACGAGCATGGCCACCGGGCGCGTGCTGGGCGGTGACCGCAAGATGTGGCCGGAGCGGGGGGTGCGGGAGGCGACCTACAGCGACCGGATCATAGGAGAACGGAGTGAAGACGGACGAGGCCTCACCGGGGCCTGTAGTTGTGCAAAATTAGGCTCCGCGAGGGGCCGGGGATGCGTTTCCGGCTACGACGACGTTGGCCGACGACGGTAAGGCGGAGGCCTCAGGCGGGCGTCATGCGACGGAGAAGAAGAGGCGAGGAGGTGACAAGGATGGGCGCCAGCTTCGGGGGCGCGAGATCGGGCGTCGATGGTGCGGACGAGGCGGCGGGGCGACGTCAGGGCAAGTGGTCCCGGGGCGGTCTGGGGTGGCGACGGTGACGAGGCCCTCGAGCGGCGGCGTCATGGCGAGGGCGGCGGGAGGTGTTGGGGCCGAGCCCCAGTTCAGATCGAGGGGGAGCGTGACAGCGAGCGAGAGAGGTGGGGGTCGCACGTGGGGCTCTCCCCTGGCGGCGCTGGAGGGAGAGGGTGGAGATCGTGGGGGAGTGGGGGTTGCTTCTAGGGTTCGGTTGGGGGGATTTGGGGTTATAGGCCGGGGGGTGTGGGGAGTGGGCCGGCCTGCTTGGAGGGGGGCAGTTGGACCGAGGCCCAGTGAGGAAGGGGCTATTCTTTTTACTTTTATCTTTTCTGTTTTCTATTTTCTCTTTTTCTTTTGCATTTTCTTTTTGTATTAAATGAGTTTTGTTTTGAACAAAGCTTGGCACATAAATTTAACACGATATATTGAGATGGAACAAAAAGTATGGGGTCAAAAGGAGTTGTCTAACCATTTTTAGAAACTGAAAAGGCCAAATAATTTTTTGTTGGATCAAAAATTAATTCCCAGGGGCATTTTAGGAATTCAAAAGAGGTTGGTTTCAACAAGACAAATAACCAGAGATTATTTGCCACAGTTTGAACATTTTAGCTTTCATGTTTGAAAACTTTGAGTTTTGGACTTTAATTTGAATTTGAATTTGGATTGCGATTTGGATCAACCAATGATTAGCAACAGTAAGAGTGGTGACATGGCACTATTAACTTGGGATTACTGTAGCTTAATTATCCGGGCATCACAATGCTGCCACCCATGTTGGGTAAAAGTATCCCTCGTCGTAGCCTTCAATCGTGTACACACCTCCGTAAATAGGTGTTAATTCTCCACGCGTTATAGAGAAGACCATAAACGAAGAGTTCCGATAACCTGCATCAGAGAAGTACTTTTATCATTAAACACCTTATCATTTCTACATAGTTAAAGCGACCAAATAACTGCAAGCGCTCCCACCCTAAGTAGCGTTCTAAACTTGTGATCAATCCCATGTAACCAGTTGTAAAATACATTAGCAACACTACAAGGAGGATACAATCCAGAAGCTAATTGGATGACTGACCATATAGAACGAGCCAATTTTCACTGGAAGAATAAATGTTTAATTGTCTCATCATGGTGACAGAAGACACATTACGGACTTCCATGCCAATTCCTCTTAATAAGGTTATCTTTAGTAAGAATAACTCCAGATGAAGATACCATGTGAAGATTTTATTCTTAAGAGGTATCTTCTCTTCCAGATCTTTTTGTTATTATCAACTGGCACATCAGACTGGATTAACGCTCTATACATGGACTCCACTGAGAATTTTCCTTTCCCATGGAGATTCCATCGGAATACATCAGACCCATGTGACAATTGCACCGTAGACAACCGCTGGAGCAGGATGTTCCACGATTAGAGTCTGGGTCCAATTAAATCTCTTCTGAACGTCACATTTGGCAGAAATGATTCCAATACCATGGCGATAGTATCACCCTTGTGGTGCACAATATTGTATACAGCCAGATATTGTTCCCGGAGTGTGCCATTTCCTAGCCACTTGTCCTCCCAGAATCTAATTTCTGAGCCGTCCTTAATCGAGAAGGATCCATAGCAGAAGAAATACTTCTTCGTAGCCTAGACCCGCAAAAAGTGGGAATCCCCAGGCTTCCGGTATACTTGGGATACCGCCTTCGAACCCACATATTTCCTCCTCGGGAGGGTTTGCCATACACCATCTTCCGTTAGTAATTTGAACAACCATTTGCCGAGGAGGGCCCTATTCTTAACCTCAAGGTCATGAATCCCCAACCCTCCTTGGTCTTTGGGACGGAAAACCACACTCCATTTAGCCAGTCGATATTTCTTTCTCTCGCTATCTCCTTTCCAAAAGAATCTTGATCGAAAATAATCCAATCTATGTAAAACTCCTTTCGGCAACTGGAAGAAGGAAATCATATATAGTACCATATTACTTAGTACTGAATTTATGAGAACCAATCTTTCACCCAGAGATAGCAGTTTTCCTTTCCAACTGCTAAGTCTTTTTTGCATTCTCTCCTCGACGTGTTTCCATTCAGCATTTGTGAGTCTCCGATAATGTATCGGTATCCCCAAATATGTGATCGGAAACTGGCCCAACCTACATCCAAACAGTTCAGCATACAGGTGGGCCTCGTCTTGAGCGTCGTCAAAGCAAAAAAATTCAATTTTATGAAAATTGATCTTAAGACCCGAGAGTTGCTCGAATGTTGATAAAATTAATTTCATATTTCTCGCTTTTTCAAGGTCATGATCCATGAAGAGAATCGTATCGTCGGCATACTGAAGTGTAGAGAGACTACCATCAACTAGATGATTTACTACCCCATCAATTTGGCCATCAATCTTAGCACGCTCAATCATGACCGCTAGCATATCCGCCACTATATTGAATAGATGGGCGATACCGAGTTACCTTGTCGCAATCCCTTCTTTGTTTGAAAATAGTGTCCAACGTCATCATTGACCTTAATGGCAACACTACCTCCAGAACGAAGCTATGGATCATTGTGCGCCACTCTGCAGAAAATCCTTTCATTCTGAGAGTCTGTTGAAGAAAGGGCCACTTGACTTTGTCATAAGCCTTTTCAAAGTCTATTTGAAGTACCACCCCATTCAACTTTTTTTGGTGTAATTCATGGACCGTTTCATGAAGGCTAACAACTCCATCTAGGATGTGTCTGCCTTGCATAAAAGCTATCTGTGAAGGACGAACCACATGTTCAGCAACCGAATTTAGCCTAATAGTCGCAACCTTTGTGAATATTTTAGAACTAACATTAAGGAGGCAAATAGGTCTATATTGTTGTATCATTTCAACCTCATTAACCTTAGCTAATAAAATAATCTCATCGAAGAAGCGAAACAATTCTAGTTGGACAGCATGTAGGTCGCTAAACAAAAGTAGGAGATCCGGTTTGATGACTTCCCAGAAGTTCTGGTAGAACTCTGCGGGAAAAACATCTGGACCCGGAGCTTTATTATGCTCCGTTAGAAAAATCTCCTTTCTAACTTCCTCCTCGATGTATGAGGCTGTTAGAAGGTTGTTTTCCTCATCAGAGACTTGGGGATGTTATCCGTTCGGGACTCATTCATAGAGAAGTTTCCTTCCTTTGGGACTCCGAACAATTTTTTATAATAATTAGTGATATAAGATATAAGTTGCTCATGCCCCTCAATTGTGCCCTCATCCTGTTGTAGGGAATGAATAATTTTCTTCCGGTGTCTGCCACTGGTGACTCCACGGAAAAATCTAGTATTCGAATCACCTTTCAGGATAAACTGAGAGTTAGAATGTTGATATCATTTGAGTTCCTCTTGACGCAGCATGTTAGCTATCTGTGCATTTGAATGACTCTTGATCTCGATTTCATACTCAGATAGAGGTCTAACCTCTGCCAAAGCTTCTAATTCATCAATGGTAGATGAAAGACAAAACTTCTACGATAATGGACATAGCGACACCAGTATCTTTATGTGGGACCAAAATATTTGGCAGATGTGGTCTAACTACGCGTCGTTACAAGATTATACTCCCTCTGTTTCTTTATATAAGGTGTATTTGTTTTTTGATAAAATTCCACAATGTAAGGTGCATTTCTTCTAAATCCTCCTAATTCCCTTTTTAACCCTCCAGCAAAAGGAAAGTATCTTTCTCGTGATTGCATGTACCTCTCTTTGTTGCAAAATAAGGAAAGAATCTCTCTCTCGATTGCATGTATCTCTTACTTTCCTGCACTCATTGATTTACTTGCCACTAACCAATAAATTTGCCAAAGGTAATTCCCGTCCTAACACCTTTATATTTATGCGCCTTGCTCACCGTGCCAAAAATAATACACCTTACATAAAGTAATGGAGGGAGTAGTTGCTAAAGGGACTTCCATATCTATGTTTAGGATATATTTCTTAATATACTTTTACTTCAGTAGAAGCCCCGTAAACACAAGGATAGCCGTGATTAGCCCATACGTCTTCAGAAAAAGGGGCAGGATGGTCTTATTTAAAAAACGTGTGGCGTGGCGAAGTGGGCGACCGGTCAGCACGTCCCATTGCGTCGTCTTGACATGGCGTGTGTACAGGCGTGTATCATGTTAAAATAGCAATGCTTTCCTGTTCTAGGTTATCCCAGGATTGGCAGGTTGGCTTAAAGAATATGGATTTCTCTTTGCAAAACTGCATTGCGACTAAACGGGTCGGCTCAACATTGTAACTTCCTTGAGCATTTTTTTAGTAAGTTTTATGGCCCTGTTCGGACCGGTGCTATGTCAAAATTTGCAATATATGTTGTAAATTTTTCCTATGCACCGACAACAATTTTTTGCTATACATTATGTTGGAGTATTATTTTGGAAAACTGTTAAACTTTTTCGAATATAAGTTGAACATTTTAATTGACTGGTTTGACCATTTTTCTTATATAGTGTGAACCTTTCTTTTACACTATTATCTTAAAAAATGTGAAAAAAATATTTCTGAAATGTGTGACCAATTTGTTGAAATCGTATTATTTTTCACCAACAGCTTACATTGTATAATTCTTTGTAAAAATGTGATGGACACATTTTGAAATGCGTAAACATTTTTTGAAATGTGATAAATTTTTTTCTAAAATTCTACTAATTCTTTTAGAAGTTGTGTTGATTCTTTTTCTTTCCATTGTGTAAAAATATTTCACTGCATGCTAAATATAAATAAAAGTAGAAAAGGAAAAAAAAAGAAGCAACAAATAAGTAAGAAGCAACACGTCATACCTTTTTACCGGACCATCCCATTTAGAACGCCCCTTGAGGCGACACTACACTCAGTCCCGCTGCAGGCGAGACGAGTAATCCTGTTGGACGCCTATAGGAGGCGATTAGAGTCCTGCAATCAGACCGGATAGAACAAATCAAACGTGAGAACAAAAAACTAGGGCCATTGAACCCTACAAAATACTCTTTCCGTCTCAAAATAAATGTCTTAACTTTAGTGCAACTTTTTATTAAAATTTTACAAAATTGAAACAACTTATTTTGAGATGGAGGTAGTAGAAAAGATCTGACACCTGAGGTTTGCTTTGCTTAATTCCAGAACATGTTACCTACGAAATAGAAAAGTTGCTAATGGACCGGCCCAATCTAGCACATTCAGTTTATACAAGTTTACTTCGCTTTCTTCTCTTCGGTTTTGTAGTCTGTTTTTTTTTTTGGGTCGCGCTAACTGCCACACGTATGGCGGGAAGGGAGACGCACCACACGTCTCTAATGTAAACAGATTGCCACGTCATCGCATGCATGCATGCAGGAATTTTTTTGGATTTTCAGTTTTTAAAATGTTTTATCTCTTAAACGAAAAATCCGATTGAAAATCCGTTTACACCATTAAATCCCTCGCGATGAGATCTTCGAAACTAGATTCCATGTTGATATGTTTTGATGAAAAAAAATTTGGATTAAAACTTGCCATGTGCATATGAATTGCCATGATGTTTACACTGAAGTTGCCATGATATGTTTCAGCTATTTTCTTCTATATTTCAAAGTAAATTTTGACATTTATAAAACGGGGAATTAAGAAACTAGACTTGCCATGAACCATAAACTAAAATTGCCATGATACATGCACATAAAATTGCCATGGTTCATACAAAAAATAATTTTCATGGTCAAAGTACTGGAGTTGCCATCATCAAAATACTAAAATTGCCATGATCTACAAACTAAAATTGCCACATGGCAACTTTAGTTTAAGCCTTATGGCAACTGCAGTGTAAACATCATGGCAACTTCTGGCAAAAAAAAATTCATTGAAACATATCAACATGGGGTCTAGTTTTGAAGATCTCGTCGAGACGGATTTAATGGTGAAAACGGATTTTTAGTTCGCTTTTTTATTTAGGAGATACAACATTTTTAAGCCGAAAACCAAAAAAATTCTGCTGATGTCATCTGTTCATACGTGGCAAAATGAGTGATGATGGAGGCGTGTGGGCAATGTGCAAACGCCCACACGTGTGGGCGTTAACATTTCCTTTTTTTCAGCAAACCAACCGTTGATTTTTAGGGGGATTTAAATACAATAAAATTATTTTAAAAAATATGAGTAAATTCCGAAAATGATCATTGTGTATTTTTTCTAAAAAAATCTAATAATTTAATAAAAAGGTCATTGGATAATGGATAAACATTCACCGTATCTAAAATAATTCAGTGTGTATTTGAAAAAGGAAGTTCATACATTGAAAAATGTTCGCCATATATAATAAAAGTTCATTATTTATTTGGAGAAAAATTCACCATATATTAATAAAACGTCAGTGTGTATTTGAAAAATATTCACTGTATACTTGGAAATTGCCTATAGTACAAAAACTATAGAAAATAAAACGTGAAAATTATAGACAAAAAAACAAGAAGAAAAACCGAATCAGGATGATAACTACTCCAAATCGGGAGTATAAAAACTAAAAGAAAAAAATGAAAAAAAGGGGGGAAATTGAAATAGAGACCGCACGCGAACAAAGGTCGGACCACCTCACTTCGATGTGAGCGTGGCCTCGCCTAGTTGACGCCTGCAGGTGTCACTAGGATTTGCCAGGCAAGAGCCTTCATTAGCGCGGCTATACGTCGCTTATTGCAAGAGGTACGCTGGTGTTTCCCGCGTGCGTGGGCCGGCTCAACTGGTGTTCTCTTCAGCTAGGGGTGACTCCTGTCTCGCTTGACGCGGGAAATAGGGGTGCCCGTGGCGAAAGGGGCGGGGGTGCGAGGCGCATGGTCGAAACAATCACATGGCGTGCTTACGACCGGCCGGAGGCTTCAGATGGTCGGCCGGAGATGAACATCTATGGTTGTAGAGCTCGACGAAACTAAACCCTCACATCTAAATCCCTGAAATCTATACCCCAACATTGCATATCCTGATCATTTTGAACCTTTTGGCATTTCTAAGAGAGGATTTGGTGACGTGGCAATCGGAGGCTGGGATTGTTGACTCTGATTGAATTAATGATTGCCACATTGGCTTGCTCACATGGGAGCCACCGCCACGCCCATTTGACCAATGTTGGCTATCCGCGTTGTCCTCCGGCGCTACTAAGGCCAACTCCACCGCGCGACCCCAAACGGACGTCCGGATTGACTGGATTTTGTTTCTGTGGGGCGCCGATGGGTTCGCCCGTGTCCGGCTTTGTCCGTTGGGTCGTGCGTGCGTCCATCGCGCGGCCGCATCCTAAATCATGTCCGGGGTGGACGTGAATAAAAAAACTATAAAAACTAGAATAAAATGACTTAAAAAGTAACTAAACGCATTTAATAAAAAAAGTAAAACATATATAGGGGCATGACCACAAAACGGCCCAGTTTCCTCGGCCACTTAAAAGGCCCAGTTTAATAATTAACATAAAAACAAAATAAGAAAACGCGTCCCGCGCGCTCCTGCCGCGCTCGTCGGTGCCGTGGCCGTCGCTGTCTTCACTGGCCGCCGGTGTCGTCGTCGTCGCTGACGAGGTCAACGTAGTCCGGCGGCGTCCACAGGTGGGCCGGCGGTGCGTGGTGGACGGGGGCGGCCTGGAAGGCCGGAGGTGCCTGCACCACCTCCTCCCGTGGCGAGGCCTCCCGCTCCGGTGACCGCGGCGGAGTGGCGCACCAGTTCACACCCACGCCGTCGGCCATCTCCGGAGCAGTGCAGGACCAGCCCCACACCTGGCCCAGCAGCCCCTGGAACGCGGCCGGCGGCTCCTCCTCCATCGCGTCCTCCGGGAAGGCAACGTCGCGGCCGACGGCCGCCATCTGCAGCTCCGGGAAGGCGATGTCGCCGGCGGCAGAGAGGGCCATGGCCTCCTCCAGGCTGTCCCATTGCCGCTCGTCATGCGTGTTCATGGAATCGTCCATGACACGCTGCATGAGACGGGCCTCCTCCTCTGCTGTCATGCGAGGCGGTGGAGGTGGCGACGGAGACAGGGAAGGCAACGGCGTGGGCGTCAGGCCGCGCACCCGCGTATGCCCGCGCGCCTCTGCACGGGGTCGCCGCGGCCCCGACACCGTGCCGGTGAAGTACGACGTGCGGTGCGTGTCGTGCTCGTCCTGGAGCCATGTGTCCCACAGCGGCGAGTCGGGGGCGTACCTGTGGTCGTAGTACAGGTCGTCGGGGAGGAGGCGGCGGCGGGCACAGCCGGTCGCTGGCACCGGCGGGATGGGGACCCGGTCCGCGGAGAGGTGCCAACCGTTGGGGAGGTGGACGTCGCTCCACGGGACCGGCGTCCTCGTCTCCCAGTACCTCCGGCACACATCCGCGGCGATGTACTGCAGGCCGCGCTCGCCGACAGGCCTAGGGGCAATGGTGAAGGGGGCCGGCGCGGGGGCTCGACGGGAGGAGCGCAGCGGTGACTCGGGCTCCTCCTTCTTCACGGATCCGTGGCGGCGGCCTGAGGAGGAGCCGGCCTCGCGGTCGTGCCTCACCTTGCGGCCGTAGTTCCAAAGGCTCATGGCTGCGGCCGGCCTGCGAGGTCGACGACGGGGAGCGGTTTAGGGTTTCGAGGGTGTCGGGCTTCGAGAGGGCAGAGAGGGGCCGGAGTGGAAAGTGTGCACGACGGCCGGTCCACGGCTTCCCATTTAAGAAGGACGACGACCAGGAGCTGTGCGGATGACAGGTGGGGCCACCCGCCCGTGCGCATTTATGTTGGCGGGTGGGAGGTAGGTGACCGCCTGCCACGCGGCCCCGACACGGACGCTCGAAGCGTCCGTTCGCTGTCCGCCGCGACCCAAACCCGGCACAAGTTTGCGCTCGAAATGGGTCGGCCCGGACACAAAACGGACCAGATGGGTCCGGACCGTCGCGCGCTGGGCCGCCTGCTTTGTCCGTTTTGCCTCAAACAGACGGGGCCAGACAAGATAGGGTCGCGCGGTGGAGTTGGCCTGATACGAGCTCCACTGCCTCTTGTCCATGCTCTAGCACCGTCCGGGAACTATCTCCTGTTGGACTCCGCCCCGTGCTTCGTCCTGTACATCTTCGTCGTCGACTTCTTATTCTACCTTGCATGTGTGTCGTGTTTCTCGCCGGTAATAGATCAGTAGCACGCCTATATATGCGTATATATACGCGTCTAGCCGGTGTAATCAGAAGCATGTCTGTGGCTTGCTGGCTTGTACGTGCATGTCGCCTGCGAACATTGATAAAGCTCTACAACGAGCCGGTGCATGACACCAAGCGCTGAGCCAGGTAAAATGTTTTTGGACCACCACGGCGACCCCGGCGTGAAGCACACCGAATTGCCGAATATTACCACGGCCGGTGTGCACGCCTCGCTAGATACGTGGCCCTGGTTTCAGCAAGTCACGCGGCATAGCGGCAGCGCCTGTGGCAAGGGAGCCGGTGAGGCGCACGGCCCCGGCATCGACGAGATGCGCAGCTCCCCGAGCGACGAAGAAACCGGCGATGCAAGGCAGCGCGGGCGATGCCATGGCAGGCAAGACGCCTTACAGCCCAAGCGATGCAGGATCCGGGGAGACATCCGACAGCTCGCCGGTGTACGAAGCTGGCTGTGCAGTGATGGCTAGCACCAAGAACGAGCAGGTCCTAGTACGCCAGCCGGTGATCCTGGCTCGGCCATGGGTGGTTGCGAGTCACGCAGCTCCCGTGGCCGCCGCACGAGGTGCAGTCCACGGTGATGCTGCTGAGTGCTGACGGAAGGGGTCTGATTGCATGGGATCCATCTGCAAGTGTTGGCTGGGTAATCGATCCCGGTCTTTCCAGGTGGTATTTAGGAATCCTCTGTTTGAATATGACCTCAAGGTTCAAAACGACCGGGATCGGGGTATACAGATTTCAAGGATTTAGACACGAGGGTTCATTTTCGTCGAACTCTACAATTATAGGGTTTATTTCAGACTTCACCCACCTTTCATGATCGAAACGTGTCCACATACGCCGCGCACCCACACGGCCGGTTGGGCTCTCGTTAGACGTACGGCCTAGCGGTACATATGTGGCTCGCACTCGCACGGCCTGCCTGACTGGAATCGGAGCCAGTGGCTTGCGCGCAACCCAGGCGTTCCCATCCTGCACCGCTTGACTGCAGTGGCTCCTCGTCCCTTGGCCGATCGAGGCGTTTCGTTTAAGCCACGCTCGCCTTGACTATCTATCCATGGCGTCCGGACGTCGGGACGTGACGACAGTGATCAACTGCTTATTACACATACGGTAAGCACTAGCAGCCAGTAGTACGTTCTAAGTAAGTACATGGATGCGCCTTCCTCCAAGGGAAACCCACTGTCCTCCTCCGTCCTAATTAAGCACGGCCTCTCGCCATCACTAGCTAGCCTAGGAGAATCTGCAGCTTCCGTCGATCTCTCTGTGTCGCTTGCCAACACGAACAACTAGACACTACTCCTAGATAGTAGTGCCTTGTTACGTCGAGCTGTGCTCAACGCACGCACGCACGCACGCAACTGCTAGCACCACACGAACGTACTAGCCGGGTCACTCGCCGTCAGATCCCGTGCCACCGGCCACCGGATCGAAACGCGTCCACGTCCATTATCTTCCACTCGACCCCATCATCACCAGCTACCCGCGTCCACTTGTCCTTTTTCCCACCTACTCGTAGATAATTGAACCGATCAGACCAATGATATTTGTGGATCGATGGTGCTCCTGCAAACGACACCCCACTTACTAAATGAGACGGCCTGGAATTAATTTTTGGAGCCTGTAGCGTGCGCGCAACAAGGCGCTCCGACCCTGTATTGCGATACAGCGGCGGTGACTGATCGCGAGCGTCGAGTAAAGTCTGTTTTAAACCCTAAATTCATACAGCTCGTCGGAATTGAACCCCCACGTCTTAATCCCTGAAATCTGTACCCTGACCTTTGAGATCCCGGTCAATATCAACCTTGCATCCACCCTAGAGCTGTTTGTGGCACTGAAAATAGTCTATCCCGGCCGGGATTACTAGGATCTCTCACTGACTCAGCGGTCCTACGCGTCATATCCATCTTCTTCCCTGCTACTGTTGCGTCGAGCTGCCCGAGCAACGATGCTCACCACTGCATGCATGCCCCAAAGTCTCCCATGCCCATGCGACGATGCTCACCGCGGCAACGCGTTCTTGTGGTTTCACGTCTTCAGTTTAGCTCGTCGTGCTGAATTTTAGCCGAGCTAGCGACGATGCTCATGGCGGAACCGCGTGCCGGCCAGGTGTGCAGTGGCGGATCCAGGATTTAAAGTTACCCGGGGCGGACTTTTAAGGGAAACAAAATTTGAATCCATGATGTTATCAAACAAGATAATAAACACAATAAATTTAGCAAGTTGTATGCATTCAGATAAGACAATCAACACAAACAATTGTTCAAAGTAGTTTCAATCCCAAGAACTAGGTAAAAAGCATTAAACACAACCAAAACAATTATAAAGCCTAACTTGGGCTCCTGCTGATTGAATCTTTCGTTCTTTATCCCAAAATGTCCAATCTTCAAGTGCAGGTACCTAAAACATGCACAGATTGTAAAAGAAAAATATGCACCAAAAATATAATGATATAACTCTTAGCATAATATGACACTTATTCCAACAAAAGATAAGAAAAGAAGATTGTGGATTGTGCCTACTGGCTAGCAGCGGATGAAGTGGATTGTGCCTCAATTCCTTCCACCAGCAGCGCTCCTGATGGACGCCGGGACATTTGGAGATTGATATGGTCTTGCCCAGCGCCACCAAAAGTCCTTTCTTTTGCATGGCGTGCTGCTACTGATTCTTTGGCTACGTGGCTAAATAAAAAGCGTAGATCTCTGGAGTTACATGCAGACTGCCCGGTCTGTGGGAGAGAGGAGGAGGATCTGTTCCATGTTCTTTGTGCATGTCATAATGCTCAGCGTCTTTGGAGGGCGACGGCCAAAGTCTGGGAATTGCCGACTCTAACAAACATTAAGCGGCATGATGACTGGCTCCTACAGTTGATAACTGAAGCAAATGAACAGACACGAGTCCGTGTGTTGATGCTGCTTTGGAGAATCTGGTACGTCAGAAATGAGGTCGTACATGCTAAACCAGCTCCACCTATTGATGTTTCGGTCAGGTTCTTGTCAAGTTACCTCGACACACTCTCCAGCATAAGAGCGAATCCCAATACAGATTTGTTTAAAGGCAAAATGGCTGCCAACCATTGCTTCTCGTTATTACAGGGCGTATGTGTTAACAGAATGGCTGAGAGCATAGGTTGGCTACCTCCAAGTCATGGGCGAGTGAAGCTTAATACAGACGGCTCGGTTCTAAATGGCGTGGCCGGGACAGGCATGGTTCTTCGTGATCATCTAGGCAACATAATATTTTGTGCGTGCAGGCATGTTGAGCTTTGTGAGGATGCACTGGAGTCTGAAATTCTGGCTGTTCGGGAAGGGATCAACCTTGCGCTGCAGTGGAGCACCTTACCTATCGATATTGAATCCGACTGCCTAGAAGCTGTGACTATGTTGAAGAGCGCTGAGGGTAACATGTCAAAGTTTTCTTTCATGATCAGAGAGATTAAGCAAAGTATGGGGAAACGGGACTCTTCCATTACTCATATTCGTCGCAATGGCAATTGTGCTAGTCATGTTTTAGCAAATTTTGGTAGAACTCTGGGGCGAACCATGGTTTGGCTTGGTTCGGGTCCCGAGGATATCCTGGATATTGTATTGCGAGATTGTAATCACTTAAACATTTGAGTAATGGAAGAGTTATTGTCGCAAAAAAAAAGGTTAAATATGGGCTCCTTCTTAATTGGGCTTTACTACCAACTTATAAGAAGTACTAGCTGGCCCATATCAAAGCGAATCGTTATTTCTCTTCTTGTCTTCCTCCTCGCCTGAACCTACGACCGAACACACACGTTACAGGGAACTCGTCTCATCTTCCATGGCGGCCACTAGTCAAAGTATTAGGGGAGCTACCCTAGATCCCAAAATTTACCCGGGGCGGCCGCCCCTACACGACCTCACGCTGGCGCCGCCCCTGCAGGTGTGCACGCAGGTCTAGTGTGTGTTGTGCCGCCGGCCTTTGCTCCACGTGCCGCTCAACGTGTCCACAGCGTGTGCATCGCCAAGTTTCGCCAGTACAGATCGATCAAGGCTCGCGGCGGTGTGTAACAAGTTGCTATGTACGTGAGGTCGTGAGTTAGATGCTGAAAAATCCATCCACCTGCTTGCCAACTTCTATGTGAAAGTACGCTGCCTAACCCACCGCATTGTTTGAGTCAGCTAGCATCATAGCTAGTGTCCGCCGGAGAGTACTCGGCGACGATTCGGCATCTTGTTGTTGTGCGTGTTCACCCACGGTGTCATGCGCCAGCATGGTCACCGTCTCGGACGGCGGAACCAGCTCCGAGCATCTGTTGCTCACAATCAACGCGCGGTTTGATCACGCGCCTGTACCTCGCCGCACCACATAGTTGCGGACGATGTGATAGACTGATAGCCGAGGGACTGGAGCACAAAGCCGAGCAGGCCAGCGTAACCGTACAGCGCAGCGTCGCGCACCTCCTGCTGGCCATCGCCATGACGGAAGTCGCCGGCACGCGGGTCCGCCTCGTCGGCCCAGCGGCTCGCGCCGCCCCGCTCTCCCTCATCCCCGACGTGCAGACATTTTCCCACCGCGTCGGCGCGCACCGGCCACGTCATCCGCGCCATCGTAGGCCGCCCCCTCGCAGGTCCGGTTCTTCCTCTCACGTGTCACGTCTCGCCACAAGAGCTGCCGCCGGCCACGTCGTGCTCTGCATGGAGCGAACCTCCATCGATGCCCCCGCGCGAGCCATGAAGATTAAGAAAAACGCAGAACCTACATGCGGACCTCCATAGATTCCAGCGGTACAACCGCAGGCTCTTTCAGGAGAGAGAGGGGGAAGGGGATTGGGATAGAAGATGGATATGACATGTGGGGAAGGGATGTCAGTGAAAGTAGGCTGTGATCCTGGGCGGGATGGATTTTTTCCAGGTGCACCAAACTGGTCCAGGATTGATATTGACCGGGAATATAAAGGTCCGGGTATAAATTTTAGGGATTTGGACGTTAGGGTTCGATTTCGACGAGCTCTACGAATTTGAGGTTTAAAACAGACTTTACTCGCGAGCGTGACATGTTTTCTTTTCTTGTCCGAGCTCGACGCTGGCCGGCGTCTCGTCCAAGCCACGCCTGACTATCAATGGCACTATTGTATATGCATGGCAACGACAGCGATTGGGTTGCTTAGAGCATCTGTACAACCTACTTGCCTAATTCAGACGCCTACGGACGCGGCCACGATCAGTGGCCCGGCACATTCTTTTTGTCTCTTGCCGCAACCACGACCCCATATCTCCACACCCGAATCCATAGAAATGTATTTACGTTTATTCTCCAAAAAAAGTATTTACGTTTATTCTCCAAAAAAAGTATTTACGTTACCTAGATGATCCAAGAAACTTATAAAACACTACGATCGGAAATAGATAGGGCAATCTAACATACAAAAATTCATCCAAAAGGATCGTCGGAGTTCAAACTTAACTAAGATACAAGATTAAAAAGTATAATAAACAAAGGGAGGCGGCCCGAGTTCACCACTTCCCCTGCTAGCCGCTTCCTCGTGGGGTCTTCGGAGCGACGGTTGTACTCGACGTAGCCGTTGGTGGCAGGCGGAGCGTCGTCGTCCATCCTGTCGCTGTCTGAGAAGAAGGAGTTGATGATGATCCGTGTCATGCACCGGGCCGTGCGGTTCTGCTCCGTCGCAACTCGTGTGGTTCTCTCCGCCGCAACTACCCACTGCCACGGCTTGACTATCAATGGCAGGCGACAGTGATCATTTGCTTAGCAGCCCAGCACTACGTATATGTATGGCAACGACAGCGATCATGTTGCTTAGAGCATCTACTATCTAGTTGCCTAATTTGAAACCTGGTTGCCTAAATTTGGGGCTCTATACGCCGGCAGACGTGGTCGGACGCGTTCACCGTCAGTGAACGGGCACATCCTTTTTATCCGTGTCCAGCCTCATATGTCCACACACAAATTCATACAAATGTATCCATGCTACGTCGATGATCCATACAACTTATAAAACACTGCAATCAAACGCAGATAGGGCTATATGACATAGATAAGTTCATTCAAAAGGGATGCCTGAGTTCAAATTTAACTAAAATGCAAGATTAAAAAGTAATTAAACATAGGGAGGCGGCCGGAGGTCACCACTTCCTCGCCGGCCGCTTCTCCTTGGGGTCTCCGAGTGGCGGTTGTACTCGACATAGGTGTATGCGTGCGGCAGGGGGGCGTTGCTGTTTGAGAAGGAGGAGTTGATGATGATCCGTGTCATGTGTCGGGTTGTGCGGTTCTGCCCCACCGCGAGTCGTGTGGATCTCTCCGCCACAACCATCCTCTGTTACACCAACATCTCGGACTCCTCAAGCCCGATGCGGAGCGCCGCCACATTTTTGCAACGCCCACGGCGGGCGGGCATCTCTCCGCCACAACCACCCTCTGTCACGCCAACATCTCGGACTCCTCAAGCCCGATGTGGAGCGCCGCTGCATTTTTGCGACGCCCACGGCGGGCGTGTGTCTCTCCGCCACAACCACTTTCTGCCACGCCAACATCTCGGACTCCTCGAGTCCGATGCGGAGCGCCGCCGCATTTTTGCGACGCCCATGGTGGGCGTCCATCTCCGCCAGGGTGAATGAGTGGTGGATCGGGTCGTGGAGCCCCTTCGTTGTCACCGGAGGCGGGTATCTGCAGGACCCACAGCGGGAGCGGCTCGACGCACCCCACGCCTCCCTTTTCATTGCGCACCGATATGCGTGCCCTCGGTCTACGGCTGGCGCCACAGGCTCGACGATGCGGGCACTAGTACCCAGTGACGTCCGGGAGCAGGTGCTGGCAGTGTCGGGCGCCACTAGTGCGGCCGCTGGGAGCTGCTGTTGCCCACCCTGGCCGCCAGGAATGCTGTGGACGAGGAGCTCCCATCCCAGTCCATTCGCAAGAGACGTAGGACAATGCAAAGCACTAGCTCCTCCTCGTCCTATGCAGACAAGCTTGGCCGACTCAATCTCCTCAGAGGCACTGTCGGATCTGCTTCCGATCATGGTGGAAGGGAGGGAAGGGGACGTGGAGAGGAAGGGGAGAGAACGGGAGTGGTGCAGAGTGGTTGAGAGAGTGCGGATGACTAAGGTTCGATCTTTCGACTGGGGTTTATGGGGACACAGGTGGGAACAACGTGGGCCTAGTCGGATGTGGCAGGGGTGTCCAGACGCGTCCAGGCCTCCCATATCAGCCCCCCCTATCAGCTGAGTATGGGAATTGCGGGTCAGCCCGAATGTTTCGGTTGAAGAGACTTGAGTGGCACTTTTCCGTTTGACCAGTGACCGGCTGGCCGCCGGCCGTTTAAGGTGAATATGGATCGCCCGGTCATAGATGCTCTTAGCACCATTAGTACCAAAATGGATCGTCTGATAATAATCGTAATTGGATGTCTGAGATTTAACCAAGTCTCAGTCAAGTGACATAATATGCAAAAAAAGCTGAAAAATATTCTTTGCACGGACTTCAATGTAAAATTCTTTCCGTTCTTGCTTAGCCAATCGGGAAAATGGCGTCCTGGCCACTTGATTAGACGTACGTCCGAGCGGTACATATGGGCGTGTTTGGTTGCCGTTTGCTACAGTGCCTGCATCACATACACTTCCCCATCCAACCTGGCTATGCAAATGCAGCCTCAAATGCACCATATGCATGTTGTTTGGTTGCCTGCATGCCCTCTTACCTGCATGGGCTGAACCACACTGTCTGGTGTTTGGTTGCCTGCATGTTAGTCCATAAACCCATGGCATGGTGTTTGGTTGTATGCAAGGCTTGATGTGTGGTAACCTCTTAGGCTAGTTGGTGAGGTTACCACCACACTTCGGCAGCACACATCATAAGCACAACAGAGTACAAATAGAGCATCAACTAGATAATTTAGATATAAGTAGTACGACAGTTCATAACAGTTCTACGCATAAACCATAGCAGACTCGATAGTACTTAGGGAGGCCCCGGCCCTACTCCTTGGCGGCGAAGGCTTCGTCGTGCTTCCCGCACTTGTTGACGACCTCAATGCCATCGTCGTCGAAGATGATGACCTTGAGGGTGTCGGGAGTGAGGAGCTTGAACGTCACCATGTAGCTGATCTTGATCTGATGAACGGCTGCGTAGGTGGCCCAACCCTGATCCAGGGTCACCCTGCCGTTCATCAGCTTGACCGTCACCTTCCAGGAGCAGCCGATGTTGTTCCTGAGCTTGAACTTTGTCGGCACCACGACGAAGTGCTTGGTGAAGTCCAAGGGCATGGGGATGCACTCAAGCTTCGGTGCAAGGATGACCTTGCAGAAGTGAGTTGGGCCATCCTCCTGATGGTGGTGGCCGTAGTTGCCGCGCTTGTTGCTGGGGGGGCTCCTTCATGCCCTCGTCGTCGCCACCCTCAGGCGTCTTCGGGTCTTCCTCGGTGGTGGGCGGCAGCTCAACCTCGTCAGGCATTGGGTGAAGGGGCTACTTGCCCTTGCTGTCAACGGCCGGGAGCACCTCCGTGCCCATCGCATTGCTATCCTCGATCTGCACACAAGTCATGGAGTCAGGCATTGCACAGAGTTCATGGCTAATTCAAGAGCTTGCAGTTAAAACGGCATGACTGTCACTCTTCTCCTCCTCTCCACCCCCCTATATTTACTCACCCTGCCCACCACTATTTACCCACCCCCTCTCTTCTCTCACTGTCAACCTTCCTCCTCCCCATCGCCATGAGCTCTATTTCCAGCTCCAACGGCAACCCCTTCCCTTGGGGTATTGGTTGGAGGGCCTTCTTCCTCGGGTGGACGGCTAGTGACCGGACCAAGTTCGAGAACACCATGGAGGTGTGCTCGAACTTTGGCTCCATGCCGGCAATGCAGAAGGAATCCAATGCCGTGCTCACGAAGGCCACTCAAGATGAGTTGAGACGCTGATTCCTGACCCAGCGAAGGGCGCGATGGCAGTTGACATCCTTCGCTGGGCCATGAATCAGGCCGTCTCCGACGACCCTAAACCGAGGAAGAAGTGGCGCAAGTACAAGACCTACTTTGCTCCTAATGACCGTCGTGCCGCAGTATACTGGGAGACGGGTATCGCGCCGCCGCTGGTCATCGGCGGGGAGCCTAAGGAGGAGGAAGAAGAGGCGGTGCACATGCCAGGTAGGGCGCCGGAGCCAGTCCGTCCTACCTGGCAGATCGACCTCGACTCCACCGAGGACGACGAGGACGATCCGCCGGCCCGCACGGCGATGAAGAAGAAGAAGAAGGCCAGCGGCTCGACCAGCCACTCCGCACGCCGGTGACAACCGCCGCGGTCAGTCGGTGTCCGTTCTGTACCCCCTTTTCCCTATTCCCCTATCCCCCAATCCCTAAATCTACCGATCTTGCATGTATGAACTACTATGTATGAACTGCTATGATCTAGTATGATTTACCCCTATGCTTAGCTACCTCTATTCCCCATTCCCGTCCGCCGTGGATCGAATCTATCGCCGTGGATCGAATCTAGCGTTCATGTGGAAGAGATAGAAGTGCTTACCGCCATTGGGGAGTCCGGTGGTCTTCTTCCTCTGCTCCGATCCGCCGCCGCCGGTGATGGAGTCCGGTGGTCTTCTTCCTCTGCTCCGATCCGCCGCAGCCGATGAGAGTTGGGAGAGTGGGGAAGAGTGGGGAGAGAGAGCGGTGAGGGGCAGTGAGGCTAATAACTGTTGGTGCTTCAGGAAGCAACGCGGCTTCTCGAGCATGGCCGCACGCGTGCAGCCGCGCTCGCCCACGTGCACCGCTCGGGCCTGCCCTGGAGAAACTGTCGATTCGTGTGTTCCCAATGAGCCAGGCCCTGAGGTGCTTTAAGAAGCGTGCGATGCAGGCCCAATAATGTATGCGGGCTACCAAACAGGCCGAATCCTTCCCGCGCGGGTCTGATTGGACCTCACACAGGCAACCAAACACGCCCTATGTGGCTCGCACTCGCATGGCCTGCCTGACTAGAATCGGAGTCGGTGGCGTGCCCGCAACCCTCCCAGGCGTTCCCATTCTGCAGCGGCCGCTTGACTACGACTGTGATGAGCTCCTCGTCCCTTGGCCGATCGAGGCGTTTCGTCCAAGCCACGCCCGCCTTGACTATCTATCCATGGCGTCCGGACGAGACCATAGTGATCAACTGCTTAGCATATACGGTAACCAGTAGCAGCTATAGTACTAGAGGCTTGTTCCGGTGCTCCCCCTAACCTAATTTCGGAGGGGTATTTTTGTCCCCGCGAGTTTGTTTTTTCCTGGCCCGCCGTAGCCCAGATCCAAGCCCTGTCTAGCCCTGCCAAGCCCTGTATAGCCCAGACCGTATACGTACAGTACCTGGTCTGGAAAAAACATCACACGACCCCACGAATACGTAGGACCTGCCGGATCCAATCATTCACGCAGCTCCATCAATCTCGCGAGCATTCACACAGCTCCATAATTCACGCGGTAGATCTCCAGTGTCGCGCGGCTATCTCGTCGCCGGCGATCTTGTCAGACAGCGGGCGCGGCAACATCGTGAATCTCCAGCGCTCACAGGTACCGCATCCTGCATCCCCCCGCACCCCTCTAGTCTCACTCGCGGCAACATCGAACGAACTGCCGCCGTCAGATATAGTGGTTAGCCTAGCGGGGAGGGTAACCTACCTACCCGGCGGCGCATGCAATCGTGGATCTTGTTCCGGTAGTGCTGCTCCTCGTGATCTGGGTTTCTTCAGTGTAGGATTCACATAGCATCGGTTGCCGTCGGCTATGTCCACCAGGACTATCATTATTTGATGTGGCGGCTAACCTAGGTATCCGGCGGCAGAGGTAATCACAGATCTAGCTAGGTTTTGTAGTGCTGCTCCTCGCGATTGAAAGTGATCACGACGGGTGCCGTGGCCATCTTCCTGGCTTGGTTTGGCAGATCTGAATGGCCTCAGTTGGGGTTGTTTACAGAACATCCGTGATCGTTAGCTATGTGTTGATATTTCATCATTGATAATGTTTTCATCATTTGTTGTAGGAAATGGCGGACGAGGAGTTAACTGATATGATGGTAGACATGGAGTTTGGAGAACTGATGAAAGACTGGATAGAAGATTGGTCAGATGATGACAATTCAGATCTTGGAAATCAGATAGAGAATGGGAACGAACGGGAAGATTTTAATGTGAGTGGCATTACCATGTTGTAATTTTTTGGTGCCATCGTACAACATTATATTTTTGTGTTGAAAATTTGTAGATGGATGAGCATGATGATGGTCAGGAAAACAATTCGGAGCTCTCAAATGAAGATTACATTAGTCAGGTACGTAAGTGAAAACATTTATTGGCATGCAAATTGAATTCATTCTGGAATATTATATGATAAGTAATTATGTATTTGTGTTGTATTTTTCAGTTCATTTCCGAATGTCATAATGCATACGACTATTACAGTGAATCCGACGCGGAGACATGCCTTAACGACGAATCATCAGATGCACCTGATTCTGGGGATTCGCAGTCGTTGGTCACCATGAGTGAGGTATTTGTGTAATCAATGTTCTATGAAAGTAATGTTAAACCATACAAAACAGTTTTCATGGCTATGTTTTGATTGTGTAGGTGACAGATGATGGTGGGGTAATGAATGTCGAAGATACTGCCAGTGCAGATGATAAGAGGGATATGTTCATGCAGATAATGGACATGACTTTTATGACTCAGGATGCTGCGTATGATTTCTACAACAGCTATGCTAAAGCTAATGGTTTCAACATTAGGAAGAATAAGGTCAGGTATACCAAAACCGAGGCACATCTTATGCGTTATAGGAGGTTTGTTTGTTCCAGACAAGGGAAACATGACAGCAAGTTGCTAACCGGGGAAGGGCACAGCCGTCGGCTTAGAGCCGAGACACACTGCTTTTGCGAAGCACACCTGGCTGTCAAGCTTGACCAAAAGCGTGGGGTTTGGTATGTTGCAAGTTTTGAGGACAAGCATAGCCATATGTTGGCAGGACCGGACGAGGTACCTTTTCTTTGGTCCCACAGAAAAATCAAAGAGTTTCAGAAGCATGAGATAATGTCCATGGGAGCTGCAGGGATTAGAATTCACGACATGATGGATTCCCTCATCAGCAAACATGTATGGTATGGCGGTGTTGGTTTTACCAGGCGTGAAATATACAACCTTTGTGCCAGGAAGAAGAGGAAGCTGCTTTCAAAAGGTGATGCTGCCACAGCCATAGGCATCATGGCCAGTAGGAAACAAAGGGATCCTAGCTTCTTTTTCGAGTACATGCTAGATAAGGAAGGACACTTGAATAGGATGTTCTGGTGTGACTCCCAGTCTCGTCATGACTATGAGGACTTTGGCGACGTGCTTGTATTTGACAGCACGTACAAGATGAACCGCTATGGTATGCCATTCATACCTTTTGTTGGTCTTAACAATCACCGGAAGACCACTGTTTTTGGTTGTGCCATAGTTTCGGACGAGACCGAACAGACATACGTGTGGCTGCTGCAGACTTTTTTGAGGTCCATGTGTCAAAAGATGCCGAAGAGTGTAATCACAGACGCCGACACTGCGATGATCAAGGCAATTCGCGAAGTCTTGCCAGACGTGTGGCACCGTATATGTATGTGGCATATAGAAAAAAAATATGAAGATTCACCTCAGTCCCAAGTCCGTGAAGGAGTTCCGAACTCTTCTGTACTACAGCACGTCCACGGCCACGTTTGAGGAGAGATGGCACGCGTTTACCAAAAGATGGCAGTCGGAAAAAACAGTAACATGGTTGAGACGGATGTATAAGAAGAGGACACTGTGGGCCGGGGCTTATCTGACAGAGGGGTTTTGGCTTGGCATGAAAAGCAACCAGCAGAGTGAAAGCCTAAACTCATGCCTTCACCTCCACCTAGACGGTGAAATGACCCTGGTGGATATGATTTTGCATTATGAGAACACCGTTGTACGTACCCATGAAAACGAGGCGCGAGATGACTGCACGGCCTCACAGAGTTTACCGGTGCCAGTTACTACATCGAGGGAACTTGAGATAGCTGCTTCTCATGTCTTCACTCCAGCAAACTTCTATATGTTGCAAGAAGATCTTAGAAAAATTGATGGCATGGAGATTGTAGAAATTAAGCTGGGAGATGGATCACAGCAGTACATCGTGGCCTGGAAGAATAACCGGAATAGTCATTTTTGGGTGGAGTATACAGCAGTAAATTCCGCAGAACCTATACGGTGCAGCTGCAGAGGAATGATTCAAAAGGGTCTACCTTGCAAACACATATTCCACGTACTGAAGTACTTGAACATATCTGAAATACCAAAGTGTTTAGTTCTTCTTCGATTCACGAAACAAGCAAGGTTGGGACTGCCCGCGAGGCGCACAAGCGATCTGTTGGGATATGGTTGGACTGGGGCAGAGGAAAGAATGAAATATAGCCAGGTCAGTGTGTTAGCGTCAGAAGCTATGCATGCGACATGCAAACACCCAGCTTTGTGGGATCAGTTACAGGATAGTTTGAAGGCTGTGATAGCTAAGAGTCATGAGTATGATCTGCTACAGGGAAATTTGAGCAAGAATATAAATGATTTTAGTAAGTGTGCAGTTGAATATGTAGACGATGGTGAAGGAAACATGGTCGCAGTTAAAGATCCTATGAAAGTGTCGAGCAAAGGTGCAACGAAGGTAGATGAGAACCGCCCTGTCTCGAAAAATGGTAGACCACTCTCTTTTGATGAGTTGAAAACCCGGTGCGGCGCTTGCAAATTTCTAGGACACACTAAACGTAGCAAGAAATGCAAACTAAATCAGAAGTAAGTGTTTGTATGCATTCTGGATTATTGAAAAAATTATCGTTCATAAACTTATATTGTCTTCTATGATGTGCAGAACAGTGGAGAAGGAAGAAGTGTAGAACACTTGCTTCAATTTTTTACTGATGGATCGAGTGAACAGGGCAGTATATCCTTTTCACATTATGTCATCAATTTTAGTTCGACGTTTAACATCGTGTTTGGATCCTATATATATCTTCTATACCTAAATACCTAGCCCCCAGTACTAGATTTATGTACACATGTGTGCTTCCGATCAAAATTGTGTGGCATCAAGTAATCACCTAACTTACCACTCCCCATCACACATTCACCCACCTAAATAAACAACAAAATCAGACCTAAATAAATTAGTTATAAATTAGAAAGAATATTGTACATTTCCCCTCCCCACCTCCTAACTGCCATTAAATCACCTAACTTACCACTCCCCATCACACATTCACCCACCTACCTCGCACGCCGGTTCGAACTCCCCTTATCCCCACCTACCTACAGTAGATCGAGAAAACCACCGCCGGCGACCGCTGTAGCCGCCTCCATGGAGAAAAGCCTCGGCTGGCAGAGAGCGATGATGAAGCTCGCCGGCGATGACGAGGGGTGGCGCGTCCAGTTGGCGGAGGTGTGCGGCTGGTTCCCCAGCACGGAAATGTTGGTCAACCACGCGCGTGGCCTCGTCAAAGACCTCACCGACGCCGAGAAGAAGCGCGCCTTCCCCTACGGCTGCGGCGTCCCGCCAGCTCTCCTCCTCGTCTGGGCAATGCAAGAGGCCACGCTGAGCGACTCCCCTGTTCAGCGCGTAAGGTGGTGGATGTACCGCTCCACCATCATGACGCTGCAGCCAGATCCAGCACGCGTCGCGTCGAGGGCGGAGCACGTCAACGTTGAGCTCGCTCTCCCTGCGCCCGTCAGCCCGGACTACCAGGTCCGCCACGTGCCGAAGCCAGTCCTGCCGTTGGGCTCTGACGTCGTGGAGGACGACGTGGACGAGGTACTGCTCATCCCTGATGACCCTGAGGAGGGCGAGGAGGATGTCGTGCAGATGGTAGCGCCGGTCGCCGTCGAGGGTGGCAAAACAATGCCCATCAACGTCGAGCTCCTTCCCCTGCACCCTGACATAGTGAAGGTGGAAGAAGAGGAGGTGGCTTAGGATCAGGTGGCTCAGGATCTGGTGGCGCAGCTGTCGAACAGGACGGCGGTCAAGAAGAAGGCTTCTCCGTGTGTGGTGCGCCGCTCACGCCGCCTCAAATTTCTGAAGAAGTGAAGATGGGCACAGTTGCTGAAGGAGGATGAAGCTGCTGGTTATCTTAGGTATGCTGTTATATGTTTCAGCATATAAGTTTGCTGTTCACCTAGTTGCTACTGGGCTCCTTCAGCTCCATGCTTGCTTTTGATGTAATAATGATCGATGTAGGGTGGATTGTGTCGTAGCTTGTGAACTTGTTTGGGTCATTGTGCGGTTTGGCTAGCCTGTGTTGGCCTTCTCTTTTTAGACTGAACGTCGTTCTGAACTTTCGTGGTTTTCAGTAATGAAAATCGGAAGGGGCAAGCCCTTCTTTGATTAAAAATTTGGGCTTGATGTTGGTTAGGTGTGCTTTTCTCCAGGTAATTATATAAGTTATGGAATCGGTACGGTTTGGTCGGGTTCTTTGTGGCTAAAGAACTGAATATCTATTGTCTAGCCTAAGTGTGAAGTTCAGTTAAATTTTTGGAATATTGAATATGTATTATTGTTTTGCTTCAGTGTTGATTCAAAGGTGTAGGTGCTGCTAGATGTTGCTCCTATGTTGCAACAAGACAATGAAGTGGGTTGCTGCACAAATCAGTAGTGTTGCTATGTGATGTGCCCATGTGCATCACTTACCAAATATAGAACATGACAAATGTGCAGTGTCTGCCAAATGTAGAACATGCCAAAAGTGCATTGTCTACCAATCATGATGGCACCATGTTATTTCTGCTGCAATGTCTATTACACTTTGCCCATAAACTGAATAGCAAATAATTCATCAGGATTTCATCATGTCAACTACAATGATGTCAATAACTTTATGAACAATCTACTTGGTAACTATGACAACAATTATAGTGGCAAGCAGGCCAAGATACAGAAGACCTCCAAATCCTAAAATCCTATCCCTATAGAGCAATATTTCCTTGTGCATATTAACCATTGCCCTCTTTTCTTTCTCATTCCTTTTAATTTCAGCTTCACATTCTGTAATCTTAGTCTCCAGTTTCTTGTTCTTCATGGCTAGATACTTAATGACTGAATTTGCTTTGCTATCCCACTCCCCATCAACCCATTCAACATACTCAGAAGTCACATCATCCTAAATAAATCATGAGCAATTCAAGTCAATTAATAATTGAACTTGTCACTGAAAGCGTTAAACACTGAACTTTTTTGCAGCTTGACCGCAGTAGCAGTACTAGTTTGAAGATCATGCTCAGTACACTAACCTCAAACACACAACCCACTAATGCGCTCTCAAAATTGTGTGCATTTATGCACACACGGCCACCCGGAGTTTCCTGATGACCAAATAGATGGAGCTTGTAAGGGCCACATGTCATGATTTGTGGGCGACAATGCTGGGATGTAAAGAACAACGGTGAAGAACTTACCTTTTTGCCACCAAAGTGTAGCACTGAAGAAACCCTAGCCGTCGGTTCTCCCGGCCCTCCGCCGCCCACGAAACCCCCCTCCCCTGTTCCACTCGATCCGCCTCCCATGCCTCCTGTTCCACTGAATCCGCCCCACCTGCTTCCAGGAACCAGGGTTCGACCTAACTTGCGGTCGCCACCGCTCCTCTCGCCGCAGCCGCCGCCGCCGCCCGATGCCCAGCTCACTGTCATGCTTTCGCCGTGGAGATTTGGAGGCGCAAATGGAGAGAGAGGGCAAGGGATTTGGAAGTGAAACGAGATAAGGGGAACCACTCGTTGCCCAAATCAACCACAGTCGTTGTTTCCATGTATTCAAATGATGGCCCCACTAGTCCTTTGATAATGCAACTAACCCAGCCATGCATGCACGTGTAATTTACAACCGCACCTGAAATTCCGGCTGGGCTCACTCATCGTTCCATCCCTCAATTAATCACGTCCCAAAAGTTAATTATACGTACAATAAAAAAACGACGGGCTTGTGAAAATAGAAAAACATGATGCCGGATAACACGCGATAGAGCGAACGAGCGGACATGACTAATTTTCATCTGTGTAATACGTTCTGCCTCGATATATTTACATAGCTAACATGATTACTTTTCATAATCATGTGATGAGGGGGAATTACCAGGAGATTATTGACATGCAGATAGCTAAGGCAGAAGGCAAAAGTTTGATAGAGTTTTTAAAAAAGTAAAGAATGTGAAAATTTTAATATGAAACTTCGGAGAGCAGTTGAAGAGAAAAATAGAATGCGAATACTATGAATGTGATAAATACAATTATAAAAAATTGAAGAACGAGAACAATATTAAGCAAGAACAATTGATAGTTGAAGCCAAAACTTTATTGGTACGACGAAATTGTCTTCTCCGAGCGAATTGTATGACCGAATTGTCTGGTACGAGCCTATTGTTTAACGGACACATACACATGTATGTGTCACAATATTTGAGATGCCCTGATTATTACATAAAAATGATAGAAACAGTAAGATAATCATGCCGTCGAAACCATCGACCGGACTAAATCCAAAGCACTAAAACTTGACCCTTGCATGCCGCAAGAATTCTTCATGTGCGCCTTTTCCTTGTGATTTCGCGAATTTTGTTCTTCACACACTCCATTGTGTTCAAAGGTGACATAATCAACTCGGCGACGAAACGTCTTCTCCTTGCGTCAACGCTGGCCTGCAAAAAATGACATACAAGTTACATGAACCGAATTTTGTACATGACCATAGTAGCTACTCTATAAATGTAAATAACAGCATACCTGTGAAAAAACACGGGTCATTCGGTCCCCGTCCCAATGCTGTAGACATTCTATGCAAAAAAGGCCACAAGAGTTCCTGGTATATATGCAAACATTAGCGGCGGGCAATACGAACATGTGTATTGTTGTTTGAATGTGCATGATGTCGTACTAACTCACCCATCCTCTTGGTGCGGCATGTCATACTCGTTGATAGGCCATTTACTTACGTCCGGATATTTCCCTGGTGTAATAAGATTTGCTTGGCGCATATCGTTTGCTATAGCCATTCGCTATAAATAGGATAGTGTTAAAGAAGAATCATAAACAACATGGAAGACCAATGGTACAAATGTTGGTTATATTACCAGTGCTTTGATAGTCTTTTCTGTCAGCTCCAGAGGATAGAGTGAATCGAGAACTTGGAATTCTTTCTTGATCATGTGCATGACCACGGTCATCCAGTGGGCATTTTCGATATTCAACGCGATATACGTCTACAGTGCAAAAAACCATTATGGATCAAATGAAATACTAGATGAAATGTCCTGAAGTGAAGAATTACAAACATAATGTACCTTATCACGCACAGTATACTCTTGCGTGACTCTATTAACTGCTCCAGCTTTGGACAGAGCACTGTCCATATTGCAGCTCGATGGCAACGAATCGTCTCGCGCGATAGCACGATCTACAAGGAATTTGGACCTCCACGCTGGACAGAGGTAACGATCATGACCAACGCTCAGCTCCAAATGTCCCATATAAGCATCAATAATCTTCATAGAATATCAGGGCATTACATGTTGAAATTTGAGACATAGATTATTGACAATTTAAATAACAGAACATGCAAGTAGTACTTACATCGTCCGACAGCCATCTATGACTTAGTGCCGGTCGAATCCTTTCGTATGTCAGAGATATGCCACGAGCTTCACTGTAGTAAATTTTCTTCCCCTTATTCTTGTCGGTGCTAGAAGCTAACTCAACAAATGAAACAGCTGCATCAATTATTTCCGGCGCCAACTCATCTGCCACACCCTCCGGCTCATCAATCTCAGAAAAAAGAGCTGCATGAAATAATATGAACGTCAACAATGGTGATATGCATTCATAGTATACAACAAACCGAGAAAGTTAGTTACGATACCCCTACTAGCAGAACGGGTACCGGTGGGTTTCTGACCACGGTTGGTACGCCTGCTGGGCTTTTCAAGTGCGTAGGGGGATTCAAATTTCTTGGGAACGGTCCGCTTCCGCTTACCGGACATAACTTCCTCATCCTTATCAACTGTTGCACCCTTTTTTCCGTTCGCCTTAGCCATTAACTTGCTGACAGAAGATGGACAAATGTCTATGTCCGATGAAGGTGCTTGTGTAGAATTACCAACGACCCAAGGGTTTTCGGGTGTAGCGCCACATTCATCATTATGCTTAATAGGTGCAGCTTCCTTGTGTCCATTCATCTTTGCTGGGGTTTTCTGTTTGGCAAACAATATGGTGTGAACATTTCAGCCCGTAAAAAAATGGAAGGAGAAAATTATAGACAGAAATATATATACATAGTACCTCAGGTATGGATTTATGGTTGGGAACCACTTCATCAGGCTGCGTCATGTCAATGATAGGCTCTCCGTGTGAGTCTATGTCATCCTTGTAAACGAATTCCTTCTTTTCATATGGACCGTTCTCGAACGAATCCACTTCTTGATCCACATCATTGTCCACGGATGGCACGGCAACAGCCGGCTTGTACATGACACCTGATTTGTTCATCTTCTCCAACAACCTCTGCAATAGATATATAAAGTTAAGAATGCTTGCATGGTTTAAAACAGGGAACAAACTGTAAACTATTATGTTATGGTGTGACACCTCAGCAACTTGATCAGGGATTTGCCTCATCTGGGTGTGTATGAAGTCCATGCACCGCTTCATTAGAAGCTCCATCAAATCTTCCGACATTGGGGCTGTCATCGACTTCTTTGCGTTTCCATTTGCAGGTTTGGTTTTTGGATTCATGGTAGGCACATTATATGGTATTTTGGGCTCCTGCGCCCTATACTCTTGGGTGATATTATTTTCGATCTGCATGCGATATAGAAGTACATGTGATGAATTAAAAATAAATATTATTTAGTTACAAAACATTTAAGAAAGACAGAACAAAATGACTTACCTTGACGTTACCACGGCCGCGCCCATTGTCATAGTCGGACCGATCTCTCCTAGTGGATGCACCTTCGGTCCAGTTCCTCATAAGAGGTTGTATGGACAAGTTGGGATTATAGGCGCAATCGCCTTCGACAGGTTGCACCTTCTCCCAGTACAAGTACTATAAAAAAATATAAGGGTTTAGAGTTAGTTCAATACGGCACATAAAATTGCAATGATATTATAATTGACATTATTCAGCAGGCCTCATTTGTGTACCTGCAACAGAGCCAAATTGCCTTTTGGCCATTGGCGTAGGTGTTTGTCTTTCTTCACTATGCGAAGGCAATCGAGTAGAACACGCAGGGTGAAGGCATTCCAGTTAATCTTTGAAATACGTTTTACATCATGGACCAAAGCGTAGTACTGCTTTGGCACAATCTTGCTCGACATGGGAGCAATAATTGTTCCTAATAGGACAAGGACTAATTTCCGAAGAAAATCCTCGTCGGTGGCTTTACTTTTAATTATGTCCTCAATGAGATTATCTATCACTGTGTTTTCTGATGTCTTACAGAGTCACCTCCCCAACCTGCTCTTGTATAATGAATCTGGACTTGCTGGCATCAAAATTCTCATTCATATACCTAATCAGAAGGGTACGCATCTTAATAGATGGTATCTGGAGCATGCTGCGCAATATTGTATCAGCCACTCTAGCGTGTTGACCGCTCGATAGAGTGGCAACAAGCTTGCACCATTTTTCAACGACGCACACTATTTCTCCATTCAGCTCGTCCATCCTATAGAAAGAAAATATAAAACTTCGTTACATTTGCCAACACAAATGCAAAAATAACAATAGACATGTAAAAATATAAAACTTTCTGGCAGCAGCAAACAAAAATGCAAAAATAACACTAATGCAAACATAAAACTAGCACCATGTATACAGCAACATGCACCCAAGTGTGTGCTGATATGAGGCAATAAAAAATAACATTCTGTTTGCGTAATTGTTTTTTTCGACAAGATCTTTAAAACAAGACTAATATTGAATATATTTTTGAAAGTTAGTTTTTAGACAACTAAATAACCATGCTTCAATCTTGTTTTGTATAATTGTTTTAGTTCCATGCAATTTTTTTAATAATGTTGCATTCTATTTCGTAAAGAAAAAAAATCTAACTAACACTATGGCTCGCCGTGTTACATTGTGTATCATAATGTTACATTGGCTGCCGATTCTTCTTAATTTTACAGTGTTTCATCATGATTCAGAACATGAATCTTCAAACTTGTTAAAATATATTCATAAGTGGTCTTGTATTAAAGTTCTCGTTGTCATAAACACATATATGCATCGGATCTTCAAGAAAAATCAACGGCTCTTCCTCCCGAGCATGGGAGATTTGCTTTTCTCTATTCTACCCTGATATGAAAGATTTATTTCATGTACGCCTTCTGGTCAGAATGCATCTAGTTGAGTTGATACTAGCTACTTGAAACTATGTGGTAAACCTAAGTCCATGAGAGCAACAAGACGATAGAACTAGCTTGCTATGAAGGTGCAAGGTAAGGAGGATAACTTACTTGATCGGTCGACGAAGATGAAAGAAGTCGGCGATGCGTTGTCGACGTAGTTCGTCGACGGCGGCCAACACGTGGGGACGACCTTGATCTTCTCAGGGTTTTTGTGGCGTGTGGGATGCGGCGGACGGAGCTGTCGAGGACTCGCCGGCAGGAGGCGATCTAGACGACGACATGTGCGAGGTGGTTGAGAGATTATACGAGGTCGTCTCCTAGGTCGTCGTAACTTCCCTGTGGCCAATCTCGCGATCTATATTTTCCTCCGTTGAATCGAGGCTGAACATGCTCCTCAATCGTAGGGATTAGGAACATAAGGATTAGCATGATCCCGAAATTGTGTAACCGAACGGCAACTACTCCCGTGATCGACGTGCATGTGATCGACGTGCATGGAAAGCGCAGCGTGGTGGGCCCCCACAATATGGATCGGACAGTTATTTGCGGTCTGGGCCGGCCCACCTACCTCTACATTGTTTTTTCCTCAAAATTAATATCATTGTTTCTTCCCTCAATAAAAAATATTTGTGACACCTATTAGTTATTGTATACTTGTATATGTTCAACAATATTTATAGTATCTCTATCAGTTCTGCGATATTATATATTCAAATGTACTGTTCATCTTTCCCTTTTAATTAGGTTTTCCTATTATTTTATGTTTTCTCCTTCTTATTCCTAATTGTTTTTCCATGTTTCATAATTCCATATCACTTCTTCTCATATTTTCAAATTCATATCAAATATGTATGATTAAATATTGTCCTATTTATGACCTGTTAATTGGTGGGACCGGGAAGGTAAATCACTTTCAGACCTGCCCTCCGGCAGACCCGAATGGTCCTGCTTGTACATGGTGCATGTGGAGGCATGCATGAGATGACCCCAACTATTGGTACCATGTGGGCATGGCCAATGTGGTCTCCTCGGCAAGGTGTGCACAAATTCGGACACGAAACGCACGTTGCGTCACGTGGGGGCAGTGTTGTAGGGTTTTGTCGCCGGATAAACCCTAGAAAATGGTTCGAGTGTCAGAAATTAACGATACTTGTCATACATGCATGCCATGATCATCCTTGGGTATGCATAAAGTTTGGGATCATTCGGTGGGACCAGGAAGGTAAACCACTTTCAGACCTGCCCTCCGGCAGACCCGAATGGTCCTGCTTGTATATGGTGCATGTGGAGGCATGCATAAGATGACCCCAACTATTGGGACCATGTGGGCATGGCCAATGTGGTCCCCCCGGCAAGGTGTGCACAAATTCGGAAACAAAACGCACGTTGCGTCACGTGGGGGCAGTGTTGTAGGGTTTTGTCGCCTGATAAACCCTAGAAAATGGTTCGAGTATCGGAAATGAACGATACTTGTCATGCATGCATGCCATGATCATCCTTGGGTATGCATAAAGTTTGGGATCATTCGGTGGGACCGGGAAGGTAAACCACTTTCAGACCTGCCCTCCGGCAGACCCGAATGGTCCTGCTTGTACATGGTGCATGTGGAGGCATGCATGAGATGACCCCAACTATTGGGACCATGTGGGCATGGCCAATGTGGTCCCCCCGGCAAGGTGTGCACAAATTCGGACACAAAACGCACGTTGCGTCACGTGGGGGCAGTGTTGTAGGGTTTTGTCGCCTGATAAACCCTAGAAAATGGTTCGAGTGTCGGAAATGAACGATACTTGTCATGCATGCATGTCATGATCATCCTTGGGTATGCATAAAGTTTGGGATCATTCGGTGGGACCGGGAAGGTAAACCACTTTCAGACCTGCCCTCCGGCAGACCCGAATGGTCATGCTTGTACATGGTGCATGTGGAGGCATGCATGAGATGACCCCAACTATTGGGACCATGTGGGCATGGCCAATGTGGTCCCCCCGGCAAGGTGTGCACAAATTCGGACACAACGCACGTTGCGTCACGCGGGGGCAGTGTTGTAGGGTTTTGTCACCGGATAAACCCTAGAAAATGGTTCGAGTGTCGGAAATGAACGATACTTGTCATGCATACATGCCATGATCATCCTTGGGTATGCATAAAGTTTGGGATCATTCGGTGGGACCGGAAAGGTAAACCTGCTTCTAGTACATGGTGCATGTGGAGGCATGCATGCAATTGTCCCAACTACATTTAATTTAATAATATTTCAAGTATGAAACAGAAAAGAAAAATTATAATTGAAAAAGACAACCATGAATAGTGAAATAAAAGACAACATTATATCATACATTATTTAAATTAATAACCGTCACAACAAAGAAAAGAGGAGAATATAAAAAACAGAAGAAAAATTTAAATGAATAAGTGCGATAAAAGCCAACATATTATCTTACATTTAAAAAATATTTCAAATATAAAAAAGATAAGATCTATTAGAATGTAGAAGTGAAATAAAAGACAATATATTATCTTACATTTAAAAAATAGTTCAAATAAAAAGAAAAAAAAAATTAGAATGAAGAAGTGAAATAAAACAGAACATGTTATCTTACAAACTAAAAATATTTTAAATTTAATAAAGATAAGAAATATTAGAATTGGGCCCAAGGCTGCCCTGGGCCAGATCAGTGCGCCGCGAGTAAGGCTGCCCTGGGCCAGCCCGCCCGAATTGGGCCCAAGGCAAAGCCGCATAGGGCGCAGCGCAGCGCACAGCCGTGTGGTGGTGGGAGTTTAGTCCCACCTCGCCAAGCGAGAGAGCGCCGCACCGGTTTATATACAGGCTGCGACTCCCTTCCAAGCTCTATATATGCAGGCAGTACATTGCCTAACTCTCGTCACGTCTGCCCCGTGGGGCCTACTAGCAGCAGATTTATTCGGCACCACGGGCCTGCATCCTGGCCCATGAACCGTTGGGTTCCTAGTCGTATGCAGGCCGTGGTGTATGAATTAATGATCCTGCTCTGGTAGGTGGGCACTTTTTTCGCATATAGCCAGGTTTTTTATCTTCAAATTCGCAAAGTAAATTTACACATGCTCACTTGCATTGAATACACAAACTAAAATCACAAACTAAATTAATGTTTGCACCTTCAAATCACATAAAAATTTTACACATGCACACTTACATGTAATACGAATGGCTATTATGAGATTTCAACAAAATGAGGCCGTCGTGTATGATTTCTCCTCCCAGATGCATGCCATGATCATGGTAGGTGGGCACTTTTTTCGCATATTGCCAGGTGTTTTTATCTTCAAATCACAAAGTAAATTATACACATGCTCACTTGCATTGAATACACAAACTAAATCACAAACTAAATTAATGTTTTCACCTTCAAATCACATAATAAATTTTACACATGCACACTTACATGTAATACGAATGGCTATTAATGAGATTTCAACAAAATGAGGCCGTCGTGTATGATTTCTCCTCCCAGATGCATGCCATGGTCATGGTAGGGTGTGCATATAGTTTGTGAACATTTGGTGGGACCGGCAAGGAAAACCTCTTTCAAAGTTGCCCTCCGGCAAATCCGAATGGTCCGGCATGCATGAGATGACCTCAACCTTTTGGGAGCATGTGGGCATGGCCAATGTGGTTTTATCGATGCAAAACACCTACAAAATACATCGAGTGTCCGAAATGAACGATAGATGCCATGCATGCTTGCTATGCTCATGGTAGAGTGTGCATAAAGTTTGGTATTCGTTGGTGAGACCGAGAAGAAATACCTGCTTCTAGTATATGCTGCAAGTGGAGGCACACATGCGATTGTCCCAACTAGATTTGATTTAATAATATTTCAAGTATAAAACAGAAAAGAAAATTTATAACTAGGAAAGACAACCATGAAAAGTGAAGTAATGGACAACATTATATCACACATTATTTAAATGAATAAGTGCAATAAAAGACAACATATTATCTTAAAATGAAGAAGTGAAATAAAACAGAACATTTTATCTTATAAACTACAAATATTTCAAATATAATAAAGTAAGAAATATTAGAATGAAGAATTGAAATAAAACACACCATTTCTGTTTATATTTCATAAATACTATCAATATAAAAAAGAGAACGAATAAATGAAATAAAACGCAACAAAATTTGGCATACTTTTTTTATTTTAGTAAACACTATTAGAAATAATAAAGAAAAAAAGAGATTTGATTTTAAATATTAGAAATATAAACAAGAAAATAAATTTTGAAGTTAAGAAGTGAAAAACAAAGTAATTTATAAAACACAGATCAGCGCGCTACGGGTAAGGTGCCCTGGGCCAGCCCGTCCAAATTGGGCCCAAGGCAGAGCCGCGCAGGGCACAGAGCAGCGCACAGCCGTGGGGTGGTGGGAGTTTAGTCCCACCTTGCCAAGCGAGAGAGCGCCGCACCGGTTTATATACCCGGCTGCGACTCACCTCCCAAGCTTCCATCATATGCAGGCAGTACATTGCCTAACTCTCGTCACCTCTGCCCCGTGGGGCCTTCTAGCAGTAGAGTTCTTCTGCACCACGGGCCTGCATCCTGGCCCATGAACAGCCTGGGTTCCTAGTCGTATGCAGGCCGTGGTGTATGAATGAACCTGCTCTGGTAGGTGGGCACTTTTTTTCGCATATTGCCAGGTGTTTTTGGCATATTCTCTTGTTCAAATCACACAATAAATTATACACATGCTCACTTGCATTCAATGCACATTTTTTTGCCGTATGCATGCCGTGGTGTATGATTGAACCTGCTCTGGTAGGTGGGCACTTTTTTTTCGCATATTGCCGGGTGTTTTTGGCATATTCTCCTGTTCAAATCACACACTAAATTATACACATGCTCACTTGCATTCAATGCACATTTTTTTGCATATATGCCAAATTAATGTTTCTACCTTCAAAACACCTAGTATTTTTATTATACACATTCTCACTTGCATTCAATGCATATTTTTTTGCACACATGACCTCTTGCACAAACAAAGCCATGTTTTTCCAAATATTCTTTTTCCAAAAACTGGCTTAAGTTAGACCAAATGGCCCCTCCGAAATGCGGTGATTTTTTCGACCACCTCCAAATCACCTCTATTTTGGCACACATGACCTATTGCACAAAGTAGGCTAGGTTTTCAAGGTTTTTTTTGATTCTTTTTGAATTGATACTGCCCTTTAGACTGGCTGCTCAAAACATCGGTCTATACATCAAGGGGGCCTTGTAAAATATTATTTTTCCAAATTTTATTTGATAGCCATGTTTGGCACATGTGGGCCACCATGTACAAGAAAATTTGGGTGATTTGGAGTTGGTGGAAAAAATCACCTATGTTCAAAAACTGGCTTAAGTTTAAGACCAAATGGCCCCTCCGGAATGCGGTGATTTTTTCCACCACCTCCAAATCACCTTTATTTTGGCACACATGACCTATTGCACAAACTAAGCTAGGTTTTCAAGGTTTTATATTTTTTTGATTTTTTTAATTGATACTGCCCTCTAGACTGGCTGCTCAAAACATCGGTCTATACCTCAAGGGGGCCTTGTAAAATATTCTTTTTCCAAATTTTATTTGATAGCCATGTTTGGCACATGTGGGCCACCATGTACAAGAAAATTTGGGTGATTTGGAGGTGGTGGAAAAAATCACCTATGTTCAAAAACTGGCTTAAGTTAGACCAAACAAAGGTCCCTCCGGAATGGCCCCTCCGGAATGCGGTGATTTTTTCGACCACCTCCAAATGACCTCAACTTTGGCACACGTGATCTATTGCACAAACAAAGGTGGGTTTCCAAGGTTTTATATTTTTTTTGAATTTTTTATTAATTTATAAGGCCCTCTAGACTGACTGGTCAAAACATCGGTCTATACCTCAGGGGGGCATTGTAAAATATTCTTTTTCCAAAAAAATTTCATAGCCATGATTGGCATATGTGGGTCACCATGTTCAAGAAAGTTTGTGTGATTTGGAGGTGGTGGGAAAAATCACATTTGTTTTCAAAAACTGGCTTAAGTTAGACCAAATGGCCCCTCCGGAATGCGGTCATTCTTTCGACCACCTCCAAATGACCTCAACTTTGGCACACATGATCTATTGCACAAACAAAGGTGGATTTCCAAGGTTTTCTATTTTTTTGAATTTTTAATTAATTTATAATGCCCTCTAGACTGACTGGTCAAAACATCGGTCTATACCTCAGGGGGGGCATTGTAAAATATTCTTTTTCCAAATTTTTCTTTCATAGCCATCTTTTTGAATATTTATATTTTCTTTCATACCCAACTTTGGCACACACATCATTTTGAATATTTATATTTTCTTTTCATATAAATAAGTGACATTTTCAAAATTCTAATAAGTAGGGTAATATAACTTTATTACAAAATAAAGTAGATCTTATTTCAAATTCCTTTTTTTGCACACATTATTTTTAACTAGTATTACATTACTCTTCTAAATTTACATTTAATTCCTTCACACTTTGATGATGGAATATTTGCTCTCTAATTGCAATATAGGTTCAAATGATGGAACATTTGATCTTTTTGCTTATTCAAATTATGCGTTGATGGAATGTGTGAGGATGAACAATTATCAGTAACTTTACTAAACCCCATGTACTTTAATTCATGACAGCCATTTTGGAACATTGCCACATTCAATATTTGGTATAATTGGCACATGGGCACAACATGTTGCACTTGCCCACAATATAGACAAGTGTTGCAGCATGTCTCAAGCAACACTAAAGCGCATTTGTGATCATTGCACCATCGAAACAACAACTAAACATGAAGGAAGCATTCACCACCAATAAAGATAAGGCCACACATATATAGATAGCATTCTAATAGATAGCAGGCAGTTCACAACACATCCAGTTTAAACACACAATACATTACATTACATTACATTAAAATAGCAAGTTTTCTAGCAGTTCAGACCCAGATCCAGCTTCCGATGATCAGCATGATGTACGACTAATGATCAGGGTTTCTCAGGACCTTCAGGAGGGCAGAATGCTGACCAATGATCTTGTAGTCATGACTGGACATCGATGTAGCCCGGCAATGTTCCATTAGATGCTCCAATAACCCAGACCTGGGCTTGGGCTTGCTGCAGTAGGGGCATCGGTACTTTCTATTCATCAAGTTGTAGTACTTAGCAGGTCCTTGGGCTCTGATCTTCAACTCCTCCTTCTCTTTAAAGGACTCGATGTTCCCCTCGACCACATCATCTCCAGATTCATACTGCACACATTAGTGACTGACGTTAATACATTATGCATTCAAATACTATAAACATCTAACACTAACTCAATGCACAAATAACATTTCAACTAGGCCTTACCTCGTACGGCTCATCCTCATCACTGTCATAAGGGTAGTACCCAGATGAGTCCCACTTCCTCTTGTTGCCAACAAGATCCTCCTTCTGCCATATTGTCAACCAAGCAAGTCATTTACAAAGGAATTGAATTGCAGTTCAAATAATGTCATTACAAACAAATTGATTTTGCATAATGATGGAAAACTCCTAACTATATTGAAAAGGTGCACAGGTTACACATGGTATGTACATTTCAACAACTAATTCATAGACTATATATAAAGCTATATAGATACTAAACAATAAGATTATGAACATACAAGTTCATTCATATGGACATACAAATTCAGATTTTGTTTTTCAACATGCATATGAAGGTATAAATGAATATCATTCCTCTCTTATTAACCAATGAGATAGCAGTTTTTGACAGACAATGCAAATAGGACCTTTATATATTAACTTCACAAACATGTCAGGTTTTCATTTTATTTGTAAATATTAATAATAATTAGTTCATAGCAGTTCTTAATGAGCACTCATATGTCAGAATAAGTGAAATGGTGAAGCCTAACTCCAACATCTAATTAAAATACCCTAACTCCAGCATCTAATTAAAAAACACTAACTCCTAGATCCACTGGAACATTGAATCACAAAATTTACTTACATATATCATTGGATATAAATGAATCCACAACAAATAACACTAACTCATACATCTAATTAAAATATCATAACTCTTACTTCTACTGCATCATTCAGTCACACCATTTAATTACATTTATCTCTGCCTATAAATGAATCCAATACAAAAGAAACCTAACTAAACATCTAATTAAGAAACACTAACTAGTACATCTACTACATCATTCAATCACATAATCTATATAACTGTCTATAAATGAATAATACAAATAAACCTTAACTAATCAACTAATTAAAAAACCATAACTACTACATCTACTGGATGATTCAATCATAGATCATACATATAACTGGCTATAAATGAATCCAATACAAGAAAACCCTAACTAAACATCTAATTAAAAAACCCTAACTACTACATCTACTGGATGATTCATATGACATTCATGCATGGAGTTATGCAACAACAATTTAATATGAGTTGGTCATCTGGCATAGTTGCATGTCTAGCAAACCTACTTATGGTTCACTTTATAAGTACAGGAATCCTACAGATCAAAAATAAACCTACCTACAATTTGAGTTTATGGATAATGAAGTGAAGCTCCTAACTATTTTGAAATTGTGCACTAGTTAAACGTACTGTGTTCATTTCAACAATTAATTGATACACTTCTATCACAGAAAGTAGGATTTAAACCTCATTTCTACAATATCAACTTTAATAGATACACTGGGTAGCTGCTCAGCCCCTGTCGTGGCCCACTGAGTGAATATGCACAACAAATCTAACAAAATATACAGCACAGAACAGAATCTGGGCACATGCGGCAATCCAGATTCTAATATAAATAACCAACTCTCATTATGATGTCTCTAGCATTCAATCACGAATCAACTGAAAAAACCCTAACTCTGAAATGGGGTTCCCCATTCAATCAAAAAACCCTAACAAGCAGAAGGGGTGCCGCAATCAATCACAAATGTACTATAAAAAACCCCATCTACTAAATCTTCTGCTTATCTTCTACAAGTATGAAAAGAGGGGAACGAGAAGCATTACCACATCCACCACCTGCTTGTCGCTCGCCTCCGCACCTGCATCCAGTGCGCTGCGAGACACCGTCACCACCAGGTCCGGCACGACGGAATCCGAGCCCGCCACCCCCTGCTCCACCAGATCCGCCGCCGCAGCGACCGATCCAGCGGCTGCGGGTGCAACATCTCCCGCACCGCCGACGGCGGCCACTTCTTGGACGGCATCTGCCGCGGTGTTCGCGGCCTCGACCGCAACTCCGTGCACAGCGGCGCCAGCGCCACCACCTTGCGCCATTGAAGCCTAAGAGAACCCACCGGAGAGAGGGAGGCGATGCGGTTGAGTGAGTAGGTGCGGTGGCGGGGCGATGGAGACGAGGGGGAGACGATGCGGCAGGGAGTGAGCTGATTTGGGGGTAAATGGTGGGGGCGATGCGGCCGGTGGTGGTTCCCCTCCCTCTTTATAGGATGTGACGTTTTTGGAAATTTTCGTGCGCCGCGTGGCCGCGTGGCTAGCCCACGACCACCGCCGCCCACGCCCACGACCGCCGCACGTGACAAGGGAAAACGATACGCCCACGTACAATACATGTATACCCTCAATGTACAAAAGTAATCGGGCCGGTGCGGGCTTGTACAGGGCTGTACGCGCGTTCTCCGCGGGCATAAAAAGACGATCGTGCCCCTCTTCACGAATCGTTTTTGACAGATCTCACCCGTCCTTGTGTTTCTCCCCCTCGCGTTCAGCCCAGGGGAGCACCGGAGCAGAAACGATAGTACTAAGTACATTGATGCGCCTTCCTCGAACGGAAACCCACGGTCCTCCTCCGTCCTAATTAATTAAGCACGGCCTCTCGCCATCACTAGCTAGGAGAACCTGCAGCTTCTGTCCATCTCTCCGTGTCGCTTACCAAAACGAACCACTGGACACTGCTCCTACTCCTAGATAGTGTAGTGCCTTGGTTACGTCGCGCTGTGCTCAATGCACGCACGCAACGCAACTGCTAGCACCACACGAACGAACTAGCCGGGCCACTCACCGTCAGATCGAGGCACATTCTATCCATCTGTTCCACACACGAGTATGTGGTTCTTTTGCTTCACTCGCACCACCAATCGCAGCGCAGCAGAGACGGCCACCGGATCGGAACGCGTCCAGCTACCCACGTCCACTTGTTTTTTGTATTCACCTGCACTAGCTATAATAATAGAGCCGATCAGACCAATGATATTTGTGGATCGATGGTGCTCCTGCGAACGACACCCCACTTACTAAATGAGACGGCCTGGAAGTGGAGCCTGTAGCGTGCGCGCAACGAGGCGCTCCGGCCCTGTAAAGCGAGACTGCGACGGTGACTGACCGCGAGTGTGACATGTTTGGTTGTCCGAGCTCGACGCCGGCCGGCGTCTCGTCCAAGCCACGCCTTGACTATCAATGGCAGGCGACAGTGATCCGATTGCTTATCAGCCTAGCACTATGTATATGTATGGCAACGACAGCGATCTCGTTCCTTCTTTTTTTTTAGAAAAAGAGAATGACTCCCGGACTCTGCATTTGGACGATGCATACGGTCACTTTAAGCGATCCCGTTGCTTAGAGCATCTACAACCTGGTTGCCTAATTTAGGGCCCTAGACGCCTACTGACGCGGCCACGGTCAGTAGCCCGGCACATTCTTTTTGTCTATGCCCACAACCACGACCCCATATGTTCACAACCAAATCCATACAAATGTATGAATGTTACATAGATGATCCATATACAACTTATAAAACATTGCAATCGGACATAGATAGGGCAATCTAACGTACGTAAATTCATCCAAAAGGGTCGTCGGAGTTCAAACTTAACTAAGATACAAGATTAAAAAGTACTTAAACATAGGGAGGTGGCCGGAGTTTACCACTTCCTTGTGTAGCGTAGCGCCTCCCCTTGGGGTCACGGGAGCAACGGTTGTACATGATGTAGGCATTGGCAGCAGGCAGAGCGTCGTCGCCCGTCGTGTCGCTGTCCGAGAAGGAGGAGTTGATGATGATCCGTGTCATGCACCGGGCCGTGCGGTTCTGCTCCGTCCGGTGCAGACGAGCTTGACGAGTCCGTGGTGAGCTTGGCTGAGTCAATCTCCTTGGAGCCGATGTCGGATCGGCTTCCGACCATGGTGGAAGGGAGGGAAGGCGACGTGGTGAGGAAGGAGATAAGACGGGAGTGGTGTAGAGTGGTTGAGAGAGTGCGGATGACTAAGGTTCGATCGTCCGGCTGTGGTTTTATGAGAACATGGGTAGGGATGGTGTAGGCCTGGTCGGACGTGGCAACGGTGTCCAGACGCGTCTGGGCCTCCCATATCAGCTCATATATGAGCTGAGTATGGGAATTGCGGGTCAGCTCGGACGTTTGGGAGTTGCCTCCAATTGGGTCACATTTTTAGGTTTGACAAGTGACCAGACTCACCGCCGGCCGAGGGTGGATATGGATCGCTCGGTCGTAGATGCTCTTAGCACCACTAGCACCAAAGTGGATCGTTGCATAATAATTGTAATTGGGTGCAGCTATGTCTCAGTCAAGTGACATATAACATGCAAGAAATAAAAGAAAAGCTGAAAATAATTTGTTTTCATGAATCTCAATGTAAAATCTCACGGATATACTCCCTCCGCCCCATAATATAAGAGTGTTTTTTACACTAACATTAACCGAGACTTTTAACGAAGTCTTAGTTGATCGAGAGTTAGCAAGACTGTTTTTCTTACGGGAGAGATAGCAAGACTGTTAGTAATAAAGTAAGTTGGCCTATCGCCATCACCCGGGGAATCTGCGGTTTTGTCTAACACAAATCACCACTCTCCTGACCTCGGTGCGTCCACCTGTGCTCAACAAAACACGCACGCAACTGCTGCCTCTACAGAGTCCAGCACCAGTAGCGAGCGACCCTTGCATTATAAAAGGCCCCGTATCGCCGGCATGCTGGAGCACGCACGGCCGAGCAAACAGAGTCCACGATAGGCACCAGAATCTCCACGGAAAACCAAACCATACTCTGCCACGCCACCACAAGATCTCCAACCCCAATCCGGAGCTGAGCCGCGAATCCAAGATCCACACGACCGCACACCCCCACCCTCCACACCTCTGGCCCGCCTCCCTCCCTTTAATCGCCGCCGGTTGGATCCCACCACCACCAGCCCCGTCACCATCGTCATCCCCTCGCATTGACCAACCCATCTCCTCCGGCGCCACGGCCATGGCGAGCCGCAAGCAGCTACTCCTCCCGTGCCTCGTCCTGCTCTTCGTCGCCGCTGCCGCTGTGGCAGACGCGGCGCCGCAGTCCACGTACATCCTGCACCTCGCGCCCGACCACCCGGCGCTGTCCCTGTCCCCCGCGCGCGGCGGCCGCAACGCGCTGCTCGGCCCCCTCCTCGGCCTCCCGCGCCGCCTGAGCGCCCCGCGGCCGCGGCTGCTCTACACCTACGCGCGCGCCGCCACGGGCGTGGCCGCGCGGCTGACGGAGGCGCAGGCGGCGCACGTCGCGGCCCAGCCGGGCGTGCTTGCCGTGCACCGCGACGAGGCGCGCCAGCTCCACACCACCCACACCCCGGAGTTCCTCCACCTCAACGGCGCGGCCGGGCTGCTCCCCGCCGCGTCCGGCGCCGTGTCGGACGTCGTCGTGGGCGTGCTCGACACCGGGATCTACCCGCTCAACCGCAGCTCTTTCAAGCCCGTCGGCGACGGGCTCGGCCCCCCGCCCTCCTCCTTCTCCGGCGGCTGCGTCTCGGCTGCCAAGTTCAACGCCTCTGCCTTCTGCAACAGCAAGCTCATCGGCGCCAAGTTCTTTTACAAGGGCTATGAGGAGGCCCTCGGGCACCCCATCAACGAGACGCTCGAGTCCAAGTCGCCGCTGGACACGGAGGGCCACGGCACCCACACCGCTTCCACGGCCGCCGGCTCGCCGGTGGATGGCGCCGGGTTCTACGACTACGCGCGCGGGAGGGCCGTCGGCATGGCCCCCACCGCGCGCATCGCCGCGTACAAGATCTGCTGGAAGGGCGGCTGCTTGGACTCCGACATACTCGCGGCGTTCGACGAGGCCGTCGGCGACGGCGTCAACGTCATCTCGCTCTCCGTCGGCTCCTCCTACGCCGCCGACTTCTACCAGGACTCCATCGCCATCGGCGCCTTCGGGGCAGTGAAGAAGGGCATCGTCGTCTCCGCCTCCGCGGGGAACTCCGGCCCGGGAGAGTACACCGCGAGCAACATCGCGCCGTGGATACTGACCGTCGGCGCGTCCACCGTCGACCGTGAGTTCCCCGCCGACGCGGTGCTCGGCGACGGCAGCGTGTACGGCGGCGTGTCACTGTACGCCGGGGATCCCTTAAACTCCACGAAGCTGCCCCTCGTGTACGCCGCGGACTGTGGCTCCCGGCTTTGCCTCATCGGCGAGCTTGACAAGGACAAGGTCGCCGGAAAGATCGTCCTTTGTGAGCGCGGAGTCAACGCGCGTGTCGAGAAGGGCGCGGCCGTCGGGAAGGCCGGCGGAATCGGCATGATTCTCGCCAACACGGAGGAGAGCGGCGAGGAGCTCATCGCCGACCCGCACCTCATCCCGTCGACAATGGTGGGGCAGAAGTTCGGCGACAAGATCAGGCACTACGTCAAGACCGACCCGTCCCCGACGGCGACCATCGTGTTCCACGGCACGGTCATCGGGAAGTCGCCGTCCGCGCCGCGCGTCGCGTCGTTCTCGAGCCGCGGCCCCAACTCCCGCGCGGCGGAGATCCTCAAGCCCGACGTCACAGCCCCCGGCGTCAACATACTCGCGGCATGGACCGGCGAGGCCTCCCCGACCGACCTCGACATCGACCCGAGGCGCGTCCCGTTCAACATCATCTCCGGGACGTCCATGTCGTGCCCGCACGTGAGCGGCCTCGCGGCGCTGCTCCGGCAGGCGCACCCGGAGTGGAGCCCCGCGGCGGTCAAGTCGGCGCTCATGACGACAGCGTACAACCTGGACAACTCCGGCGAGATCATCAAGGACCTGGCCACGGGCACAGAGTCGACGCCGTTCGTGCGCGGCGCCGGCCACGTGGACCCCAACAGCGCGCTCGACCCCGGCCTGGTGTACGACGCGGACACCGCCGACTACATCGGCTTCCTCTGCGCGCTGGGCTACACGCCGTCCCAGATCGCCGTCTTCACCAGGGACGGCTCCGTGGCCGACTGCTCGAAGAAGCCCGCCCGCTCCGGCGACCTCAACTACCCGGCCTTCGCGGCCGTCTTCTCGTCGTACAAGGACTCGGTGACCTACCACCGGGTGGTACGCAACGTCGGCGGCGACGCGAACGCGGTCTACGAGGCCAAGGTGGAGAGCCCCGCCGGCGTGGACGCCAAGGTGACGCCGGCCAAGCTGGTGTTCGACGAGGAGCACCGGAGCCTGGCGTACGAGATCACCCTGGGCGTGTCCGGCAACCCGGTGATCGTGGACACCAAGTACTCGTTCGGGTCGGTCACGTGGAGCGACGGCAAGCACAATGTCACGAGCCCCATCGCCGTGACGTGGCCGGAGAGCGCCGGAGCGGCGTCCATGTAGAGATGTTGTAGGGATGCTGGTGTCACACGAGGTTTACTTTGAGCGCGCCTGTGAATGTTTACTGCGTTATTAACTCTGGAATAATTTATCTTGGATCATAATACTATCTCGGGCTGGATGTTGTTTATTCTCGGTGCACAGGACGATATACAGTACATGCCACAAGAGAAAAGAAAAGAGAACTAGGCTGTAGCCTAGTGGCAAGGGAGCGCAGTGGCGTCTCCAGCAACCAGGGTTCGAGCCACGTCGGGGACGAATTTCCCTTTCTCACAAGGGAAGCTTCTCCTATATCAATAGACCATGGGTGCTAGTGCCCATGAGTTTCATCACAAGAGAAAAGAAAAAGGATACCGGTGTGGCCCTTGCATCCACTTTCTTTAATACTTGGACCATATTCCATGGTGGGTAGTTATGAACTTGTTTCCGATGCTTCACCCCCCTTTCGGCCGTCTTAATAAAGATTTTTTTTCAAACGTTTTATTTAAGTTTCCAAAATACTACACACTAATTCAACCGCGGTGGGCACCTGCATCCCTCTATTACCCATCATAATTTCCACATCAGCTTGCATGTAAAAATTTGAAGGGAAACGTTTCCACCCGACGCCCCGGCCGAAACTTGCATCGAACGCACGCAGGCCTTGCGATCAATTCGGATCGTGAGTCGCTCAGGCCTCCCTCTTTCATCCACGAACCGTTTTCCACCTCCTCTTTCTTCTACCTCACGACACGCACTAGTTGCAGCCGCTCGGTTCGTCCATCTCCGCGGCTCACACGCAGCACACCGGCATGAACGAGGCCTTGCTCATAGGGCGAGCCACGGCGGGGCGGGAGAAGACGTCGACAACCAGCGCATCCTCCCTCCCCTTTCTTCCCTCTTAGTCCCATGTGTACCCTCATATTTCTGCAGACGAGCTGCAACCGGCAATCGTCAGAGCTGCAACCAGCTTTACAAAATGCTACGCACGATTTCTTTATTGCTGGAACCACCAAATCGACGGTGGTGGAGCTGCGGCCAACACTCGACGGAGCTACAACCAGTGATACAAAATGCTACGACCGACCTTTTTTTGCTAGAATTAGAGAGAGAGTTGAGGCTGCAAATGGCGCAGGAGGAGCTGCAAACAGTACCGAAAAATGCTACAATCGTCGTTGAGGAAGCTACCACCGACTTCTAATAAAGCTTCAAACAGAGAGGACAAGTTGTGGGCGGTGGCGATGCCATAGACCTAGGGTAGGGTCATAGACCTGACCTATACACCCCATCCAAGGTCACTACCCTAGAAGTAAGGACATTCAAAGCACAACAAGGAGTATCAACTGAAGCCACCGAGTGCAATCCACTCGACCAATCACCTCACTCGGATACCCCCATGTCACTCGACCAATACGAAGTCATTCGACCATACAAGAAATCACTCGGAGTACAGAAGACCAGGAGTCACTCAGGACTTAAAGGTCATTAAATACACTTTATAGCTGGCGTTATCAGTAACGCCCTATCTTAATTGACATTGAACCCATGTAACGGAGGTGGGCTGGGGTCCTGGCGCACTCTATATAAGCCACCCCCTCCTCTGGGACAAGGGTTCGCACCCCCTGTAACACACACACACTCATATTCCAGTCGCCCGCCTCAGGGCACCGAGACGTAGGGCTTTTACCTCCTTCGAGAGGGGTCCGAACTCGTAAACTCATGTGTACAACCTCGCCGTAGGTAGGGCCTCGTCTCCTCATACGTACCCCCTATTCTTACTGTCAGACTTAGTACCACGACAGTTGGCGCCCACCGTGGGGCAAAGCGTCTTAGCGACTTCCGACGAGGTTGCATTTTCTCCGATCTCCATCAACATGGTTTCCGGCGGCGGTTTGATCATGGGCCACGAGTTCCGACTCGGCGCGCTCACTTTCGTCGCCGATGACTCCGCATGGCTCTAGGAGGGCCCCCTTGACGTCGAGGCTCTCCCGATCCGTGGTTCGTCGCACTTCCGCACGAGTGCCTGCCGCGTCCTCCTTCGGCAGCCGTCGACCCCGTATCAGTCGGTCCTCGCGTCGTCTTCTCACTCCGTTGGACGTCGCCGCAAGCGATCTGGTCGATCGCGGCTCCAGCGGTGGGTGAGGCACGCGGTGGCTCGTCAGGCGTTCACCCCCTCCCCCCAGGTCGCGGCAATCGAGCCCGATGTATTTCACTGCGGTCCAGTCGACCTGTCGACTGACTTAGCAGACACACTTTCCGAGAGCGGGAGCTGTGACCCCACGGCGGAAGTCCTTATGGTCGACTCCCATCACAGCCCACCTGGTTTCCGTCGCAGCGGAGGCAACGGTGGCGGCAATGCCCCATCATACGACCACGAGGAATATCAGCCTCAACCTCTCAACTCGCAGCAGAGGGAAGAGTTGCACCGCCACAACATGGAGGCACTCCAGACCCCCATCATAGGGGAGACTGCCGAGGCTCGGGCCTTGGAGGCAGTGCGCCTGGCCACGCTGGCTGACTGCATTCGTTTGGAGAATCTCCAACATTCTCTCAACGAGCGTGCTCATCGACTGATCCCCGAGTCCAGTCGACGCCCACGACAGTTGTTTCCACCGGAAACTCAGGTATTCGGCACCCCGATCCAGAATCTTGCAGCTGCTGCGCGTATCGCAGAGTCTATCCAGTGGTCCCGTTCAGAAGCTGGAAGAGGTTTGGAACAGATCAGGGCGCTGCTCGGAGCGGCAGGAGACCAAAACTCCATCGTTTCTCAGTCGTGGAACAGGATCCACAGCAGATCGGTAAGTGGAGATACTATTCAGTCGGCACACAGTCCTGGGTCACCTTTGCAACGTGAAGATCGTTATCACCGACGAGATCGGCATCTGGGAAGAGCTCATGGAGAGTATGATCGTGAGTACGCCCGCGACATCCACCGTCGAGCGCCTTCGCCCCTTCTGAGGGACGGGTCATACGCGCCCCGGTGGTATGATGACAGGTGTCCGTATGGTAATGACTACAAAGTTCCAGTCGACCCAAGAGAGCCTAGTTTCGATGCAAGGTCAGTCCTTGTTTAGGGTCTGGTCGACCGGAACAGAGCCAAAGAGGGGCTGGATAGAGACAGGCCCAGCGGAAGCAGGCTCCATATTTCTGGCCCTGAGTGTTTCAGAAGAGCCATCAGAGCCGCTGAGATCCCTCACAACTTCAGATTGGTGACTGGCGTTAGTAAGTTCATAGGAGAATCGAAGCCCGATACTTGGCTTGAAGATTACCGAGTGGATGCGCACATTGGTGGCGGCAGCGATGAGGTGGCCATGAAGCACCTCCCTCTAATGCTTGAAGGTTCTGCTAGGGCCTGGCTGAATCAGCTGGCCCCTAGGAGCATTTTGAGTTGGGATGAGTTGGCCCGAGTGTTCATCAGAACATTTGAGGTCACCTGCTAGAGACCTGCTGGTCTGCCAGAATTGCAGCATTGCGTGCAGAAACCGAATGAAACCTTGAGAGATTATATCCAGAGATGGATCACTCTGCACCAAACAGTGGAGAATGTGTCAGGTCACCAAGCAGTCTGTGCCTTTAAGGAAGGCGTTCGCTACAGAGAGCTCAATCTGAAGTTCGGTCGGACCGGAGATATGTATTTGGCTCGGATGATGGAGATTGCCACCAAGTACGCTAACGTCAAAGAGGAAGACCGACTCTGGAGTGGTAAGAACAGACCAGTCGCCCAGGACACCGGAGGAGGAAATTTCAGTCGGAAGCAGAAGTGGAAGGATGAGGTAGCAGACCCTGCCGAGGCAGCAGTGTTGAATCAAGGAAAGTTCAATGGAAAGCCCAAAGGGCCTTGGATCCCTAAGAAAGTGAAGGATCAAGCAGGAAATTATGTGATGGATTTGCCGTGTCATATTCACACCAAAAAGGATGAGGAGGGGAACCTGATTCTCCCCAAACATACGACTCGACAATGTCGACTCCTTATCCAGAGCTTCCGAGAAAGCCAACCCAGTGAAAAGGACAAAGCGTCCGATAAGGAGGAAGACAAAGACGATGATGGTGGTTACCCCAATATTAATGCCACCTTGGTGATTTTTGTTGATCTCGAGAGCAAATGTATTTGAAGTGGTCAAAAACCCCTATTACATTCGACCAGTCCGACCACCCGCCACGAGTTGCTACCCCTGGGCGGCAAGCGCTGGTGGTCGACCCAGTCGTTGGGGGCACCCGACTGACCAAGGTTTTTATGGATGGTGGTAGTGGTCTGAATATCCTATACGCTGAGGCCCTCAAAGGAATGGGCATTCCGATGTCCAAGCTCAACGAGAGCAACATGCGGTTCCATGGAGTCATCCCAGGAAAGAAAGCCGATTCACTCGGCCAAATCACTCTTGACGTGGTTTCGGCAATGAGAATAATTACCGCAAGGAAAAGTTGATGTTTGAGGTAGTGGATTTCGAGAGTGCCTATCATGCCATTTTGGGCAAACCTGCCTACGCTAGCTTCATGGCTCGACCATATTATGTGTACCTCAAGATGAAGATGTCTGGCCCCAAAGGCGTGATAACGGTCTCCGGCAACCGACAAAGAGCAGAAGACTGTCTTTAGGATGGTGCGAAGATAGCGGATGAGCAGATGGCAGCAGTGGAGTTTCAAGAATATCAGAAGACTACAAATCCGAGTGATTTGCTGCGTGCCAAGAGGCCTGCCTCGGAGTCCGTGTTTCAGTCGGCCGGCGAGACCAAGCCAGTCCACATTCACCCGACCGACCCCAATGCTGCTCTGATCCATATCTCAACGCCACTCGACAGTAAATAGGAAGAAGCACTCATCCAGTTCCTTCGTGAGAATTGAGATATCTTTGTATGGAAGCCATCTGGCATGCCAGGTGTACCTAGGGGACTGGCTGAGCACCATTTGTGAGTTGACCCAAAGGCAAAACCTGTTAAGGAGCATCTCCGTCGGTCCGCCGCAGAGAAGAGAAAGGCGATTGGCGAGGAGGTGGCTCGGCTTCTGGCCGCTGAGTTCATCCATGAGATATACCACTCCAAGTGGCTCGCCAATGTCGTTATGGTCCCCAAGAAAGATAAATCACTTCGAATGTGTATTGACTTCAAGCACATCAGTCGGGCCTGCCCGAAAGATCATTTTCCTCTGCCCCGCATTGACCAGATAGTCGACTAAACTGCGGGATGTGAACGACTGTCCTTTCTGGACGCTTATTCCGGGTACCATCAGATCCGACTGTATGGACGACCCGATGAGACAAAGACAACTTTCATCACCCCGTTCGGGTGTTTTTCCTATGTTACTATGCCCTTTGGCCTCAAGAATGCTGGTGCCACATTCATGTGCATGATTCAGAAGTGCCTGCTCACTCAAATTAGTCGGAATGTGGAAGCATACATGGATGACATAGTGGTTAAGTCACGCAAAGGTTCCGACCTGCTGACTGACCTCGCTGAAACCTTTGCCAATTTAAGAAGGTATGATATCAAGCTCAATCCATCAAAATGCACATTCGGAGTCCCCGGGGGAAAGTTACTCGGTTTTCTTGTTTCCAAACAAGGGATCGACGCGAATCCAGAAAAGATTGGCACAATCCTCCGAATGAAGCGCCTAGTGCGTGTGCATGATGTTTAGAAGCTTACTGGTTGTTTGGCTGCATTGAGCCGATTCATCTCACGCCTCGGTGAAAAGGCACTGCCTCTTTACTGACTGATGAAGAAGTCTGACAAGTTCGAGTGGAATGACGAAGCCGAAGCAGCGTTTGAAGAGCTCAAGGCCTTGCTTTCCACCCAGCTGGTGCTTATTGCTCCAATCAACAAGGAGCCTTTACTGCTTTACATCGCAGCCACAGGACATGTTGTTAGCACAGTGCTCACGGTCGAGCGGGAAGAAGAAGGCAAAGCCTTCAAAGTTCAACACCCTGTGTATTACATTTCAGAAGTCTTGACCCCGTCCAAGCAGAGGTACCCTCATTATCAGAAGCTTGTTTATGGGATTTACCTGACCACGAAGAAGGTTGCACACTATTTCTCTGACCACTCAGTTTTAGTCGTCAGCGATGCTCCATTGTCAGAAATTCTGAATAACAGAGATGCAACTGGTCGAGTGGCAAAATGGGCCATTGAACTTTTTCCTTTAGATATCAAGTTTAAGGCAAAGAAGGCCATCAAATCTCAAGCAATTGTAGATTTCCTCACAGAGTGGACAGAACAACAGCAGCCGACTTAGATTCAGTCGGAACATTGGACCATGTTCTTTGATGGATCCAAGGTGTTGAATGGCTCTGGTGCAGGAGTGGTTTTAGTGTCCCCACGAGGAGACAAGCTCACTTATGTCCTCCAAATTCACTTTGATTCTTCAAACAATGAAGCTGAGTATGAGGCACTATTGTATGTGTTGCGTATGGCCATTTCACTCAGCGTCCGACGCTTGATGGTCTATGGCGACTCAGACTTGGTGGTTAATCAAGTAATGAAGGAATGGGACATCAGGAGTCCCGCAATGACCGGTTATTGCAATGCAGTGAGAAAGCTAGAGAAGAAGTTTGAGGGGTTAGAGCTCCACCACATACCACGAATCAAGAATCAAGCTGCTGATGATCTGGCAAAGATAGGTTCCACTCGGAAGCCTATCCCCAGCAACGTGTTCTTGGAGCATCTCCATACCTGTCAGTACAAGAAGATCCCTTCAAGGAAGAGCCCCCGCAACCAATAATTAAGTTTAGCCGCCCCGACTGAGATTGAGGTTCCAGATGTGGTCGACTTGGTCATGGAAGTCTTGGTGATCATACCCAACTGGAAGGTACTGTACATCACGTACATTCTCTAGCAGGAGCTCCCAGAGGATGAGGATGAGGTTCGCCAGATAGTCGGTCGATCGAAAGCTTTCACTGTGATAAAATGACAGCTTTACAGAGAAAGTGTCACAGGAGTGGCTCAACGCTGCATCACCCCGGAAGAAGGTCGAATGATCCTAAACAATATCCACTCGGGGACCTGTGGTCACCATGCGTCCTCTCGGACCATTGTGGCTAAAGCATACCGAGCGGGATTCTATTGGCCTCGAGAAAATGAGATGCCAAATGATATAGTCGACAAGTGCATAGGTTGCCAGTTCTACTCCAACATGTCCCAGAAGCCTGCGTCTGCCTTGAAGACTATTCCACTCATCTGGCCGTTTGCAGTCTGGGGGTTAGATATGGTTGGACCATTCAAGACCGGCAGAAGTGGTTTCACTCATTTACTTGTGGCAGTCGACAAGTTCACTAAGTGGATCGAAGTCAAGCCCATAAAAACCCTTGACTCAAGCACCGCCGTCAGTTTCATCAAGGAGTTGATATTCAGATATGGAGTTCCTCACAGCATTACCATAGATAATGGCTCCAATTTTTATTCTGATGAGTTCAAGGTGTTCTGTGCGTCCCAAGGCACTAGGGTTGACTACGCGTCCGTTGCGCACCCGCAGTCGAATGGGCAAGCAGAAAGAGAGAATGGTTTGATTCTTCAAGGGTTAAAACCCTGACTGATGCGCGACCTCAATCACGCTGCTGGACCTTGGGTGACTGAGTTGCCATCCGTCCTATGGGGGCTGAGAACGATGCCGAATCGGTCAACTGACCGAACCCCTTTTTTCCTGGTGTACGGCGACGAGGCTGTGCTTCCAAGTGACTTGCTGCACAATGCCTGTAACGCCCCGGATTCGATGCGCCAGGTGTCCGCCAGTTATTCACCGTAGTGGCCATGTCATTTGCTAGCGTGTTGCATTTTGCCATGTCATCATCTGCATTTCATCTGCATGCTTTTCAAAACTTGCATCTGGTCCTTTTCCCCGTTGTCCGTTTCGCGATTCGACACTCCCGCACGCGCCTGTCGCCCCTCTCAGACCTCGTTTCATGAGTGGCCGAAAAATGCTCTCGGAATGGGTTGAAACTTGGCGTGCGGTCTTATTATAGTGTAGACAGAGTGCTTGTCAAGTTTCGTCGCATTCGGAGCTCGTTTGATAGCCCAACCGTTAAACTTATAGCCGCATCGTTGCCGGTTTATTCGTCGGACGTTTCGGTCTCTGAAACTGCCGCCGGGCCGCACCTCCTCTCTCTCTTCTCAGCCCAAGGCCCTCTAAACACATCCCACTAACCTCGCCTAGGCCCAGCCTACCTCCCCTCGCGTCCGAAACCGTCCGATCGAGATCTAACGGCTCGAAACAGCCTCAAACCCCCCAAACCCTAGCCCCCACCCTATTTAAGCACACCCACATGCCATTTTTGGCCTTCTCCTTCCTCCTCCTCGAAATCCGCGCACCCAATCTTCAACCAGCCGCCTCCCACCTCCTCTCCTCGAAATCCGGCGCCGGCCAACCCCTCCAGCGCCACTTGGCGCGTTCCCATTCGCCAGCCGCCATCCACGCCGCCGCTCCTGCCCACTCAAAGGCCGCCACGTCGCCTTGTGTCTTCCTCTGTCCAGCCCCCCCGCCGCAGCCCGCCAGGACCCAGATCGGGCCCTAGGAAGCCCATCTGGGCCCGGACAAGCCCGCCTCGCTCCCCGTCGCCCCGAGCCATCGTCCTCGTCGCCGCGCTCAGCCGCCGCCATCATCGCCTTCACCTTCCGCCGCCGTCCATCGCCGGACCAGTCACCGGAGGACCCCATCGCCGCCTCGAACCCGTGAACCCCGCCGCCGACTCGCCGACCCGCACCGCCCTGCGGCCTCCTCGCCGTCCCCGGCCTCCTCCACCCCGCGGCGAGCGCTGCCAGCCCCTACCTCGCCCCTAGCAGCTTCCAGGCTGGGCCTTCGCCCCCACGGCCGGACCCGGCGAGGCCCGCGCCGTCCCCGTCCTCCCTCGCTCGCCGGAGCACCACCGAGGGCCGGATCCGGCGAGATCCGGCGCCCTCAGCCAGTTAGCGCCGCCGCCAGGTGGGACCCGCCCGTCAGCCTCACCACGCGGACATGTCCGCCCGACCCTGGACAATGTCCGTCCAGTCAGCCCCGAGGTCGTTTTTCCCCAAGTCCCAGTAATTCTGCATATTTTATGCCTCTGTTCATCATGCCATAACTCCTCATCCGTAGCTCCGTTTCATGCATATCATATATCAAAATGTTCGCTGTGAGATGCTCTACATTTTGTTCCATTGTGCCATGCTTGTTTGAGGTCATCTTGATGCCCTAATCATCGTTGCAAGAGTGCTATATGATGTTAACTGCTGTCTGTTAACAGAACTTGATGATTTGTCTTTTTCGTTGCATTTTGTGTGTGCATCCTATGAGGTTGATGTCTACATGTGTTTTGAACTATGCCATGCCATCTTTACAGGGGTGCCATCCATGTATTTTTGTGAGTTGTGTAGTGAGTGCATCAAACTTGTTAAGTAGGGTACTTGCTGTTGCTGTTTTGCTAGGCTGAATCTGTTATTTTGTGATGCTATATAAACCTGCTACTACAAGTCATTCTATGCATAATATGGAGATGTTCACTAAGGATGTTTTGGTATACATGTCATGCTTTATCCATCCATGCCCCTGGTTGCATTTATAGCTTCCTGTAGATTGTTGTAATCTTGCCCCAAAGTTGCTAAATAATGTTGATGTCAGTGTGTTAACATTAAGTTCAGTATTGCCATGTGTTTTTCTAGTGATCCATGCATCCTATGAACTTGTTCTTGCCATGCTTAGCTTCATAAACATGTATTCTTACTGTTGATTGCCTTGTCATGCCATGTATTGCTCTGTGGTGAGTGGTACAAGCTCACCAACATGCCTACTTATTGTTGTTCCTACCATGTATGAATCTGTCATATAACTTGCCATGTTTACATGGGTGCCATCATATTGTGTGTGCCCTTTTGGCTCATGGTGAGTAAGGGAATTTTGTTCTATGAAATTAGTAGATTCAAACCATGCCTGTGTTTGCCATGATAAGCTCCTGTAGCATGTTGTTTGATAGCTCTAAACATTGCAACCTGATGTTATTTCTGCAAATGTCTGAAACTGTTATTATATGCAATCTTGCCATGTGTTTGTGAGCATGTTCTAGTGATTTCTGGAGATAGCTCAGTGTTCATGTTTTGTTATGCTTTACATGTACATCATGACCATGCCTTTTGTTATCATGTTGAGCTGCTGTAGCATATTGTTTTGATGCTTGCTAGTTGCCTAATTGTTGTTTTGGACAGCTTGTCCTTTAAACTTGTATAGTGTATGTGTTGAACCGTTGCTCCATTTTGAGTGTGCACTATATGAAACTTGCTTGATTTTGCATGTAGCTTCATATTATCATGTTGCATCCTTGTTTTGAGGTGTTTGCTTGATGTTTGTATGCATTTTGCATCAATGCCATGTTTAACTTGTTTTGCTTATATCTTCTAGGCCGTAGCTCCAAATCTAATGAACTTTATATGTAACTTGGCTAGAACTTCATGTAGATCATCTTGGTGCATGTTACCTTGCTGTTTAAAAACTTGAACATAAGGTTTAGTCAGATCTGGACCAATTTCGAAATTTGCATATGTGGACTTACCGGATTTATTATATGTTATTCCCGACCTCATTTAAACTTGTTTTGATGTGTTGTTCTTGTATGCATCATCTCTTGCCATGAGTAGCTTCATGTAGCCTTGTCATGCATCATGCTTGGTTGAGCATCATGCCTTGTTCATGTGTGGTGTGTTTACCATGTTGTGTGCTTCTTCTCGATAGTTCCCGTTTCGTTGCGATCATGAGGATTCGTTCATCTACGCTTGGTTCGTCTTCGTGGCTTCATCTTCTTCATGGACTCGTTCTTCTTCCTAGCGGGATTTCAGGCAAGATGACCGCTACCCTGGATCTCACTACTATCATTGCTATGCTAGTTGCTTCATTCTATCGCTTTGCTGCGCTACCTATCTTTTGCTCTTCAAGCCTCCCAAATTGCCATGTCAGCCTCTAACCTTTTTCACCCTTCCTAGCAAACCATTGCTTGGCTATGTTACTGCTTTGCTCAGCCCTTTTATAGCGTTGCTAGTTGCAGGTGAAGTTGAAGATTGCTCCATGGTGCACAGGATTATGTTGGGATATCACAATATCTCTTATTTAATTAATGCATCTATATACTTGGTAAAGGGTGGAAGGCTCGGCCTTATGCCTGGTGTTTTGTTCCACTCTTGCTGCCCTAGTTTCCGTCATATCTGTATTATGTTCCCGGATTTTGCGTCCCTAATGCGGTTGGGTGATTTATGGGACCCCCTTGACAGTTTGCTTTGAATAAAAATCCTCCAGCAAGGCCCAACCTTGGTTTTACCATTTGCCTCACCACCACCTACATTTCCCTTGGGAGTAATTAACTCGAGGGCCATCTTTATTTTAGCCCCCCCGGGCCAGTGCTTCTCTAAGTGCTGGTCCGAACCAGAGCCACTTGCAGCGCCACCTCGGGGAAACTCGAGGTCTGGTTTTAGTTGTACGCAGTGTTCATCCGGTGTTGCCCTGAGGATGAGATATGTGCAGCTCCTATCGGGATTGTCGGTGCATCGGGCGGTCTTGCTGGACTTGTTTTACCATTGTCGAAATGTCTTGTAAACCGAGATTCCGAGTCTGATCGGGTCTTCCTGGGAGAAGGTATATCCTTCATTGATCGCGAGAGCTTATCATGGGCTAAGTTGGGACACCCCTGCAGGGTATAAACTTTCGAAAGCCGTTCCCGCGGTTATGAGGCAGATGGGAATTTGTTAATATCCGGTTGTAGATAACTTGACACCAGATCCGAATTAAAACGCATCAACCGCGTGTGTAGCCATGATGGTCTCTTCTCGGCGGAGTCCGGGAAGTGAACATGGTTTTGGGTTATGTTTGACGTAAGTAGGAGTTCAGGATCACTTCTTGATCATTGCCAGCTTCATGACCATTCCTTTTGCTTCTCTTCTCGCTCTTATTTGCGTATGTTAGCCACCATATCATGCTTAGTCGCTGCTGCAACCTTACCACTTTACCCCTTCCTTTCCCATTAAGCTTTGCTAGTATTGATACCCATGGTAATGGGATTGCTGAGTCCCCGTGGCTCACAGATTACTACAACAACAGTTGCAGGTACAGGTTATGCGATGATCATGATGCGTGAGCAATGTTTGCTTGTTTTGGAGTTCTTCTTCTCCTTCTTCAATCAGGGGATAGGTTCCAGGTCAGCAGCCTGGGCTAGTAGGATGGATGTCGTTTGAGTTTCTGTTTGTGTTTCATCCGTAGTCGGATGTTGATCTTATGGATGATGTATTGTTGTATTCGTGTGGCATTTTATGCCTCTTGTATGTATCCCCATCTATTATGTAATGTTGATGTAATGATATCCACCTTGCAAAAGCGTTTCAATATGCAGTTCTATCCTTGGTGGGACCTTTGAGTCTCTTTAGGATAGTATCGCATATTGGGTGTGACAAGTTGGTATCAGAGCCTCGACCAATCCTAGGAGCCCCCCTTGATAGATCGTGTAGTATGGCCGTTGTTGAGTCTAGAAGAAAACTGTTTTCGGAGTCTAGTTATATCGGAGAGTAGGAATTCTTTTTACTCCTCATCCCCTTCGTCGCTCTGGTAAGGAATCTTGACGTAGGTGTTTTGAATTACTTCTCTTCCACTTCAAATTTTCTTTAGGATCACGCAGTTGGTTTTTCGATTGTTGTCTCTCATCTCTTTTCATCCGGTGCATTTCTCGTCAAGTTGACTCGAGCCTCTTCATCTTTGCCAAGTTCAATCCTCAGTTCGCTCTCAATGAAGTTGTTTCTCCACCCTCAGTTGTTTTCTTTTCCCACTCACCCACCCCCTTTTCATCTCGGAGTCCGAGTCCGTAATCGAGTATCCATCCTACTCGTGCGAAGTCTTTTCTTTCTTTCCTCAATTATTTCAACCGGTGTTTTTTCTTCAAGATATTCGTTGGTTCCCCCTTCCAAGTCACCTTTGTTTTCCCGCCGTCCCACCCTTTTTGTTCCCGGAGTCTGACTCTCTCTCGACCATCAATTTCATTCATGCGGAGCCTCTTCAGTCTTCCATCAATTGTTTCAACCTGTGAATTCTCGTTTTGTTCGACATTCTTCATCTCTTTTGCTTTTTCGGTGGATTCAATTCAAGTTTTTTGGTAGTGATTATATTCTTTCCCTCAGCTCAAGTGTTTTCCCTGCTCGTTCGCCTCTCGCCAGTTTATCCTTCCGGAGTGTTCAAGACATCTCAGGAGATTCGTCTGTGTTCGAATTAATTCGAGGCTGTCACCTCATTCAAATATTTCAATTATTCCGGTGCATCATCTACCTGTTCAACAATCCTTTTCAATGGTGTTTTTCTCTTTAGTGGCCCCTAACCCACAGGTTTTTTCCCCCAGGATCTTACCTGACTCTTCTAATTCTCCCGAAGTTATTCTCAAATTCCTTTTTAAGTGTGACGTAAGAATGGATGCCATCAGTCACATGCCTTCTCTAAGATCTTGTTCATATTCTTTTCATTTTGGCTCAACCTCTTTGCTTTTTCGTTACCCCGAAGTGCCTTAACAATTTTTGTGGTATTTCTCGGCGTCATTTGAAGATCGAAGAAGAGTTTTTCCTCTAAATCTTGTCTGTTCTCTCGAAGATTCGTGGTTCTAGCTTCTTGTTATTCTCGCGAATTATTCCATTTGTCAGATATTCCTTTTCTTACCCATCCGGAGTATGTCAAAAGTTGTTTTCCCATTTCTTTTCACCAGAGGCCATCATTTCAGAAGAATTCTTCGTCCTCACATTTCAGTTATCGTTATCCAATTATTCCGGTGCTTCATTCAAGTGTTCTTTAACTAGCTCATGATCTCTTTGTCCTTTTGCATCTAAATTTCCTCTAGCATATTTGTTCTTCTAATTCTTCCCGGTGATGCATTCTCTTTTGCCAGTCATTTCAAATTCTTACGGTGGTTCCTTCAAGATTCTTTTTCCTTGATTATCATTCAATCCATTCGTTCTTTCCAATCTACCGGTGGTTCATGAGGACTTTCTCAAGTTTTGCGCTATTTCCCCCCTTAATCCTTTTCAACGCGGATAAGTTGTATGCAATCCATTGCTGGTCATCAATTTAATTTGATGAAGGATAAGCATAACGTAATTCTTATTCTTATTTCATCATCGTCAAGTAATCCCTTCCTCCGGAGTTTGTTCTTGATGAATATATTCTAGTTCCAAGTCTTTTCATCTTTTTCTTTTCCGGAGTTCAAATTTCCTCGGCCATTTCTTCGAAACCCCCATCTAAGTCATCGCAAGCTTTAATCTTACTCTTTTTTTCCTTCATTCTATCTCATCATCCTTTTGTCACCGGAGTTCTTCATGGTGGATCTTCATGATTTAATTCATTCTTCAAGAGTTCATCAAGTATCTTTCCATCCTCTCAAGTTCATGTTCTATTCCTTCCATTTTCAGCCGGAGTGCTGCCTAAATCCTTTTCTGTGTTATTTGTTTCTTATCTCGTTCTAACCGGAGTGGTTTCATAGTCTATCTCATTCCGTGAGATTTCGATTCTTGTCATTCTCAGCGTTCCTCTCTTTTTCTCGAGTTCTCTCGATTCCTTGCTTCTTCTCTTGAGTTCTTGTTTCACCTCATCCCTTTTCCCGTCCGTCTCGGTCCTAAGATCTCGGGACGAGATCTCTTGTTAGTGAAGGAGAGTTGTAACACCCCGGATTCGATGCGCCAGGTGTCCGCCAGTTATTCGCCGTAGTGGCCATGTCATTTGCTGGCGTGTTGCATTTTGCCATTCCATCATCTGCATTTCATCTGCATGCTTTTCAAAACTTGCATCCGGTCCTTTTCCCCGTTGTCCGTTTCGCAATTCGACACTCCCGCACGCGCCCGTCGCCCCTCTCAGACCTCGTTTCGTGAGTGGCCGAAAAATGCTCTCGGAATGGGTTGAAACTTGGCGTGTGGTCTTATTATAGTGTAGACAGAGTGCTTGTCAAGTTTCGTCGCATTCGGAGCTCGTTTGATAGCCCAACCGTTAAACTTATAGCCGCATCATTGCCGGTTTATTCGTTAGATGTTTCGGTCTCTGAAACTGCCGCCGGGCCGCACCTCTTCTCTCTCTTCTCAGCCCAAGGCCCTCTAAACACATCCCACTAACCCCGCCTAGGCCCAGCCTACCTCCCCTCGCGTCCGAAACCGTCAGATCGAGATCTAACGGCTCGAAACGGCCTCAAACCCCCCAAACCCTAGCCCCTACCCTATTTAAGCACACCCACATGCCATTTTTGGCCTTCTCCTTCCTCCTCCTCGAAATCTGCGTACCCAATCTTCAACCAGCCGCCTCCCACCTCCTCTCCTCGAAATCCGGCGCCGGCCAACTCCTCCAGCGCCACTTGGCGCGTTCCCATTCGCCAGCCGCCATCCGCGCCACCGCTCCTGCCCACTCAAAGGCCGCCATGTCGCCCTGTGTCTTCCCCTGTCCAGCCCCGCCGCCGCAGCCCGCCAGGACCCAGATCGGGCCCTGGGAAGCCCATCTGGGCCCGGACGAGCCCGCCTCGCTCCCCGTCGCCCCGAGCCATCGTCCTCGTCGCCGTGCTCAGCCGCCACCATCGTCGCCTTCGCCTTCCGACGCCGCCCGTCGCCAGACCAGTCACCGGAGGACCCCGCCGCCGCCTCGGACTCGTGAACCCTATCGCCGACCCGCGCCGCCCTGCGGCCTCCTTGCCGTCCCTGGCCTCCTCCACCCTGCGGCAAGCGCCGCCAGCCCCTTCCTCGCTGCCGATAGCTTCCAGGCCGGCCCTTCGCCCCCACGGCCGGACCCAGCGAGGCCCGCGCCGTCCCCGTCCTCCCTCGCTCGCCGGAGCGCCACCGAGGGCTGGATCCGGTGAGATCCGATGCCCTCAACCAATCAGCGCCGCCGCCAGGTGGGACCCGCCCGTCAGCCTCACCACGTAGACATGTCCGCCCGACCCTGGACAGTGTCCGTCCAGTCAGCCCCGAGGTCGTTTTTCCCTAAGTCCCCGTAATTTTGCATATTTTATGCCTCTGTTCATCATGCCATAACTCCTCATCCGTAGCCCCGTTTCATGCATATGATATATGAAAATGTTCGTTGTGAGATGTTATACATTTTTTTCCATTGTGCCATGCTTGTTTGAGATCATCTTGATGCCCTAATCATCGTTGCAAGAGTGCTATATGATGTTAACTGCTGTTTGTTAACAGAACTTGATGATTTGTCTTTTTCGTTGCATTTTGTGTGTGCATCCTATGAGGTTGATGTCTACACGTGTTTTGAACTATGCCATGCCATCTTTACAGGGGTGCCATCCATGTATTTTTGTGAGTTGTGTAGTGAGTGTATCAAGCTTGTTAAGTAGGGTACTTGCTGTTGCTGTTTTGCTAGGCTGAATCTGTTATTTTGTGATGCTATGTAAACCTGCTACTACAAGTCATTCTATGCATAATCTGGAGATGTTCACTAAGGATGTTTTGGTATACATGTCATTCTCTATCCATCCATGCCCCTGGTTGTATTTATAGCTTCATGTAGATTGTTGTAGTCTTGCCCCAAAGTTGCTAAATAATGTTGCTGTTAGCCTGTTAATATTAAGTTCAGTTTTGCCATGTGTTTTGCTAGTGATCCATGCATCCTATAAACTTGTTCTTGCCATGCTTAGCTTCATAAATATGTATTCGTACTGTTGGTTGCCTTGTCATACCATTTATTGCTCTGTGGTGAGTGGTACAAGCTCACCAACATGCCTACTTATTGTTGTTCCTGCCATGTATGAATCTGTCATATAACTTGCCATGTTTACATGGGTGCCATCATATTGTGTGTGCCCTTTTGGCTCATGGTCAGTAAGGGAATTTTGTTCTATGAAATTAGTAGATTCGATACATGCCTGTGTTTGCCATGATAAGCTCCTGTAGCATGTTGTTTGATAGCTCTAAACATTGCAACCCGATGTTATTTCTGCAAATGTCTGAAACTGTTATTATATGCAATCTTGCCATGTGTTTGTGAGCATGTTCTAGTGATTTCTGGAGATATCTCAGTGTTCATGTTTTGTTATGCTTTACATGTACATCATGCCCATGCCTTTTGTTATCATGTTGGGCTGCTGTAGCATATTGTTTTGATGCTTGCTAGTTGCCTAGTTGCTGTTTTGGACAGCTTGTCCTTTAAACTTGTATAGTGTATGTGTTGAACCATTGCTCCGTTTTGAGTGTGCTCTATATGAAACTTGCTTGATTTTGCATGTAGCTTCATATTATCATGTTGCATCCTTGTTTTGAGGTGTTTGCTTGATGTTTGTATGCATTTTGCATCAATGCCATGTTTAACTTGTTTTGCTCATATCTTCTAGGTCGTAGCTCCAAATCTAATGAACTTTATATGTAACTTGGCTAGAATTTCGTGTAGATCATCTTGGTGCATCTTAACTTGCTGTTTAACAAATTGAACATAAGGTTTATTCAGATCTGGACCAATTTCGAAATTTGCATATGAGGACTTACCGGATTTATTATATGTTGTTCCCGGCCTCATTTAAACTTGCTTTGATGTGTTGTTCTTGTATGCATCATCTCTTTCCATGAGTAGCTTAATGTAGCCTTGTCATGCATCATGCTTGGTTGAGCATCATGCCTTGTTCATGTGTGGTGTGTTTACCATGTTGTGTGCTTCTTTTCGATAGTTCCCGTTTCGTTGCGATCATGAGGATTCGTTCGTCTACGCTTGGTTCGTCTTTGTGGCTTCATATTCTTCATGGACTCGTTCTTCTTCCTAGCGGGATTTCAGGCAAGATGACCGCTACCCTGGATCTCACTACTATCATTGCTATGCTATTTGCTTCGTTCTATCGCTTGGCTGCGCTACCTATCTTTTGCTCTTCAAGCCTCCCAAATTGCCATGTCAGCCTCTAACATTTTTCACCCTTCCTAGCAAACTGTTGCTTGGCTATGTTACTGCTTTGCTCAGCACTCTTATAGCGTTGCTAGTTGCAGGTGAAGTTGAAGATTGCTCCATGGTGGACAGGATTATGTTGGGATATCACAATATGTCTTATTTAATTAATGCATCTATATACTTGGTAAAGGGTGGAAGGCTCGGCCTTATGCCTGGTGTTTTGTTCCACTCTTGCCTCCCTAGTTTCCATCATATCGGTATTATGTTCCCGGATTTTGCGTCCCTAATGCGGTTGGAAGATTTATGGGACCCCCTTGACAGTTTGCTTTGAATAAAACTCCTCCAGCAAGGCGCAACCTTGGTTTTACCATTTGCCTCACCACCACCTACATTTCCCTTGGGAGTAATTAACCCGAGGGCCATCTTTATTTTAGCCCCCTCGGGCTAGTGCTTCTCTAAGTGCTGGTCCGAACCAGAGCCACTTGCAGCGCCACCTCGGGGAAACTCGAGGTCTGGTTTTAGTTGTACGTAGTGTTCATCCGGTGTTGCCCTGAGAACAAGATATGTGCAGCTCCTATCGGGATTGTCGGTGCATCGGGCGGTCTTGCTGGACTTGTTTTACCATTGTCGAAATGTCTTGTAAATCGGGATTCCGAGTCTGATCGGGTCTTCCTGGGAGAAGGTATATCCTTCGTTGATCGCAAGAGCTTATCATGGGCTAAGTTGGGACACCCCTGCAGGGTATAAACTTTCGAAAGCCGTGCCCGCGGTTATGTGGCAGATGGGAATTTGTTAATGTCCGGTTGTAGATAACTTGACACCAGATCCGAATTAAAACGCATCAACCGCGTGTGTAGCCGTGATGGTCTCTTCTCGGCGGAGTCCGGGAAGTGAACACGGTTTTGGGTTATGTTTGACGTAAGTAGGAGTTCAGGATCACTTCTTGATCATTGCCAGCTTCACGACCGTTCCTTTTGCTTCTCTTCTCGCTCTTATTTGCGTATGTTAGCCACCATATCATGCTTAGTCACTGCTGCAACCTCACCACTTTACCCCTTCCTTTCCCATTAAGCTTTGCTAGTCTTGATACACATGGTAATGGGATTTCTGAGTCCTCGTGGCTCACAGATTACTACAACAACAGTTGCAGGTACAGGTTATGCGATGATCATGACGCGAGAGCGATGTTTGCTTGTTTTGGAGTTATTCTTCTGCTTCTTCGATCAGGGTATAGGTTCCAGGTCGGCAGCCTGGGCTAGCAGGGTGGATGTCGTTTGAGTTTCTGTTTGTGTTTCATCCGTAGTCTGATGTTGATCTTATGGATGATGTATTGTTGTATTCGTGTGGCATTATATGCCTCTTATGTGTATCCCCATCTATTATGTAATGTTGATGTAATGATATCCACCTTGCAAAAGTGTTTCAATATGCGGTTCTATCCTTGGTGGGACCTTCGAGTCTCTTTAGGATAGTATCGCATATTGGGCGTGACAATGCCCCCCGGGTGGAACTTTTCTCAGAAGCTAAAGCGGAGCAGGCACGCGAAGACGCAGTTGATTTCCTGGAAGAGGAACACGAGATAGATTTGATTCGGTCGACTATCTATCAGCAAGATATACGTTGATTCCATGCCCATAATGTCAGAGGTCGAGCATTCCAGGAAGGAGACCTTGTGCTCCGAGTGGATCAAAAACGGCCTCACAAGCTTGCTCCGGCCTGGGAAGGTCCCTTCATCATCACCAATGTGCTTCACAATGGAGCGTACCACATCTACAACGTAGCCAAGAATATAGGCGAGCCACGCGCATGGAACGCAGAGCTGCTCCGTCCTTTCTATACCTTAAATCACTCAACCCGATGAGTAGTAATAAGAGTACTTCAGTTTGTTTACCAAAGACAAGATTTTTACAGTATCTTAACGATTGATTTCCCGTAATCATTTGTGTCCGAATCCCCCAGTGGGTGGCTTAGCCGCGAACCTAATTCACCAAAGTGAAAAAAACACTCCGAGTGTAGAGCAATCCTCTCACTTGGGGGCTTAGCTGCGACCCCGTCATCGCCTAAGTTAAAAAAACACACCGAGTGGAGAGCAATCCTCCCACTCGGGGGCTTAGCTGCGACCCCGTTCTGTCCTAAGTTCAACAACACTTCCAGTGTAGAGCAATCCTCCCACTCAGAGGCTTAGCTGCGACCCCGTTCTCGCCTAAGTTCAGAAACACTCCGAGTGTAGAGCAATCCTCTCACTCGGAGGCTTAGTTGTGACCTTGTTCTCGCCTAAGTTCAAAAACACTCTGAGTGTAGAGAAATCCTCTCACTCGGGGGCTTAGCTGCGACCCCGTATTCGCCTAAGTTAAAAAAACACTCCGAGTGGAGAGCAATCCTCCCACTCGGGGGCTTAGCTGCGACTCCGTTCTCGCCTAAGTTCAAAAACACTCCGAGTATAGAGCAATCCTCTCACTCGAGGGCTTAGCTGCAACCTCGTACTCGCCTAAGTTAAAAAAAACTCCGAGTGGAGAGCAATCCTCCCACTCGGGGGCTTAGCTGCGACCCCGTTCTCGCCTAAGTTCAAAAACACTTTGAGTGGAGAGCAATCCTCCCACTCGGAGGCTTAGCTGCGACCCCGTTCTCGCCTAAGTTCAAAAACACTCTGAGTGGAGAGCAATCCTCCCACTCGGGGGCTTAGCTGCGGCCCTGTACTCGCCTAAGTTAAAAAACACTCCGAGTGGAGAGCAAGCCTCCCACTCGGGGGCTTAGCTGCGACCCCGTACTCGCCTAAGTCACAAAGATCCTTTGAGCTACGTCACAAGTACAACGTACGCTCCATCCCGATCCGCAAGGACGACGAAGTGTCTACTGAACACCGTGTCTGAGCTACGTCACAAGTACAACGTACGCTCCATCCTGATCCGCAAGGACGACGAGGTGCCGAGTGAACACCACGTTTAAGTTGCGTCACAAGTCCAATGTACGCTCCATCCTGATCCGCAAGGACAACGAGGTGTCGACTGAACCCATCGTCAAAACCACTCGACGAAAGGTGAAAATATCAAGTTCACTCGGAATCGAAAGACATTTAAAAGTGATAAAGGCAAAAGACATGGTATTCAAGGAAAACCATGTTTAGATAAATCCCGCAAAAGCTCAGAACCGCAACGGGCAGAAGTATTCAGACATCAAGCCTGAAAGAGTTTAACGGTTACATAATCACTCGGAATTCCTAGGCAAATAAAGGTGGGGCATAATGTTTGTTCACTTCACAGGAGGAGGACTTGCTGGCTCGACGAAGCTGTCAAGGTCAATACTGTCTGCATTTTGAGTGGCGGCATCAAGGAAAGTGTCCATGAAAGACTGGAAGCTGAGTTTCTTAGTGTTGGAAACCTTGAGAGCCGCCAGCTTGTCTTCTCTAACATCCTTGCAGTGGACTCGGACCAACGACAAAGCAACATCAGCGCCACAGCGAGTAGATGACTTCTTCCATTCCTGCACTTGACCGGGGATTTGATTCAGTCGAGTCATCAGAGACTCGAGATCATCTGGGAGTTCCGTATGAGGCCAGAGTTCAGTGTCGATCCGTGTCATTGCCACCTTCAGACGAGCGAGATAATCCACAACACTGTCCAGGCGAGACTCCAACTGCAGCACATTCATCGCAATGTCATCTTTGACAGGAGAGTTTATGGGGTCAAGACCTGTCTTGAGCCGCCCAGTTTCTGCTTCGAAGTCTTGACAAAGTTCTGCATAGACAGAAAAGCGGTGAGTCGACAGTTTAAAAAGATGTATCAGTCGACATCAACAAATCAGTCGAACAAAAGGAAATACCTTCAAGCTTCAAGACCAGTTTCTCAGCGAGCTTTCCCAGATAAGCCTCCAATTCACCTTCTTGGCCTTGAGACTTCCAACTTCGTCAGTCAAGCTTTCCTTGTCCTTCTTTAGCCACGCAACCTCCTGGTTGGCTTCAGTGATGGTAGTCTTCAACTTGGAGTTCTCCTCTTCCAACTTGTTGACTGAGGCCAACTTCTTGTCAGCAAGTGTTATTTTCTCTCGTGCTTCCTTTTGAGCTGCGACAAGGCACTGATCCTTCTTCTCTAGAGCCTGCTTCATTTTCTCTAAAGAAATAACATTCTTCAGATGAGCTTGGAGTTGATGGTTTTCACTACGTACATCTGTTCGAGTGGAGTCACTCGGTTCAAAGAGATTAAAAGAAAAAAAAGAGTCACAAGGTGGACAGTCGACAAATTGTTACCTCCCATGATAGCTGCTTCGTCCTAGGCTTTCTTGAGATTCTTCTTGGCCAGCTCCAGATCTAAGTTAAGGCTAATATGCTTCTTCTCCAGTTCAGCAAATTGAGCTCCAAGATCACAAGATTTCTGCGGTCAGCAAATAAGATATGTCAGTCGACGGGAACAAAAGTCAATCACAGTGAAAATTGCTCTAAGCCTACCGCCGAATCAAAGATTCAATAGTAGTCTCGGGGACTACACCCAGTGGGTGCACTTGGCGTGCCCCCACTGGTCCAGTTTTACGCTCAGCATGGTCTGCCCAGCATGAGTAAAAAAAGGAGATTCTCAGACCCCAGCCGACTACTAGCAGTCGACTGCGGTCTCGGGGGCTACACCCAGTGGGTGCACTCTATGTTCCCCCACTGGTTCAGAGAAACACTCGACTCAACCTGGTCGACTCAAGTAGAAGAACTATTCAACACAAAGTTAGAAACACCCAGTGGGTGATTGGATTCGAAATGCAGACCCATGATAGATGCACATAAAAGGTTCCAAAATGCTCATGCAAGGACACCTTGCGGATAATGAAGCAACCGTTGCAACTACCATTAGTTAAGAGACCAGTCGGAAACCAACTGACCTTGCTGTTGGCCTGCAGAGTGGTGCTAGCATTATAGGCAACCTGGCTGGCCTCATGCACTACCTTCATCTGCTCCATCACGAGGTTTGCCTGAAGAAGGGCCTCCCTGGCGGCACTCGGCGGATCTTCTGGAGTATGATATGCAGCGAAGAGCGACGACGGTAGTACAGTCGGAGTAGTCACAGGGTCTGAAGCATGGAGTTGTACGGGCGTAGCAGAGACCTGAGCAGTCGACGCTGAAGGACGGTCAATCGACAGTGGGTTGGCAAAGGTAACATTGGCCCGAGCCGGATCTGTGGATCGCTGGTCCACCGTCTCAGGCACCGATATCGACTGAGGCATGATACATCCATTTTGCATCATGCTTTTATATTGATATTTATCGCATTATGGGCTGTTATTTCACGTTATGTCACAATACTTATGGCTATTCTCTCTTATTTTACAAGGTTTACATGAAGAGGGAGAATGCCGGCAGGTGGAATTCTGGGCTGGAAAAGGAGCAAATATTGAAGGGCTATTCTGTACAACTCCAAAAGTCCTGAAACTCCACAGAATACCTTAAAATAAATAAAGAAAAATCGTCGCCAAAGATGAAGGCCAGGGGGCCCACACCCTGCTCACGACGGTGGGGGGCGCGCCCCTCCCCCTGGGCGCGCCCCCTACCTCGTGGGCCCTCTGGTGGCTCTCCGATGTCCATCTTATCTATATGAAGTCTTCCGAAGAGAAAAAAATAGGAAGCAAGCTTTCGGGACGAGACTCCGCCGCCACGAGGCGGAACCAATCTAGGGCTCTGGCAGAGCTATTCTGCTGGGGACACTTCCCTCCAGGAGGGGGAAATCATCGCCATCATCATCACCAACGCTCCTCTCATCGGGAGAGGGCAATCTCCATCAACATCTTCACCAGCACCATCTCATCTCCAAACCCTAGTTCATCTCTTGTATCCAATTCTTGTCTCCAAGTCCGGGATTGGTGCTAGTAGGTTGCTAATAGTGTTGATTACTCCTAGTAGTTGATGCTAGTTGGTTTACTTGGTGGAAGATCATATGTTCAAATCCTTTATGCATATTATTACCCCTCTGATTATGAACATGAATATGCTTTGTGAGTAGTTACGTTTGTTCCTGAGGACACGGGAGAAGTCTTGCTATTAGTAGTCATGTGAATTTGGTAGTTGTTCGATATTTTGATGAGATGTATGTTGTCTAACCTCTAGTGGTGTTATGTGAATGTCGACTACATAACACTTCACCATTATTTGGGCCTATAGGAAGGCATTGGGAAGTAATAAGTAGATGATGGGTTGCTAGAGTGACAGAAGCTTGAACCCTAGTTTATGCGTTGCTTCGTAAGGGGCTGATTTGGATCCATATGTTTCATGCTATGGTTAGGTTTACCTTAATACTTTTGTTGTAGTTGCAGATGCTTGCAATAGAGGTTAATCATAAGTGGGATGTTTGTTCAAGTAATAAAAGCACCCAAGCACCGGTCCACCCACATATCAAATTATCAAAGTACCGAACACGAATCATATGAGCGTGATGAAAACTGGCTTGACGATATTCACATGTGTCCTCGGGAGCGCTTTTCTTATTATAAGAGTTTGTTCCGGCTTTTCCTTTGCTACAAAAAGGATTGGGCTACCTTGCTGCACCTTATTTACTTTTGTTACTTGTTGCTCGTTACAATTTATCTTATCACAAAACTATCTGTTACCACTTATTTCAGTGCTTGCAGAGAATACCTTGCTGAAAATCGCTTATCATTTCCTTCTGCTCCTCGTTGGGTTCGACACTCTTACTTATCGAAAGGACTATGATAGATCACCTATACTTGTGGGTCATCAAGACTCTTTTCTGGCGCTGTTGCTGGGGAGTGTAGCGCCTTTGGTAGGTGGAATTTGGTAAGGAAAAATTTATATAGTGTGCTGAAATTTTCTGTCATTTGTTTCTATGGAAAGTAATTCTATGAGGGGCTTGTTCGGGGTATCTTCACCCCTTCCAGTAGAGCAAAGAGTTGCCCCTCAACCTACTGAACCTATTTAAAATGAAACTCCTTTTGAATTTCCTTCGGGTATCATGGAAAAACTGCTGGCTAATACTTTTACAGGAGATGGAACAAAGCATCCTTACGAGCATCTTCGCTATGTGGATGATATTTGTGGACTATTTAAGCTTGCAGGTATACCCGATGATGTTGTTAAGAAGAAGGCTTTTCCTTTATCTTTGAAGGAAGACGCATTGACATGTTAAAGTAGAACCCAATATTGCAATTGTTAAAGATCTCTTGTCTGATAATATTGATGGGCATGTTATTCAGTTCGAAGGTGAAACTGCTAGAATTGCTAAACCCGGTGCTAAAGATAAACATAGACCTGTGGTAAGCGTGCCTGTTATTTCTGTTAAAATAGGAGATCATTGTTACCATGGCTTATGTGATATGGGTGCGAGTGCTAGTGTTATACCACATACTTTATACGAAGAAATTAAGAATGAAATTGCACCTGCTGAATTAGAAGGTATTGATGTCACAATTAAACTTGCCAATAGAGATACTATTTCACCAATTGGGATTGTTAGAGATGTTGAAGTCTTGTGTGGGAAAACTAAATATCCTGCTGATTTTCTTGTTCTTACTTCTCCGCAAGATAGCTTTTGTTCCATTATATTTGGTAGACCCTTCTTGAATACTGTTAATGCTACGATAGACTGCAAAAAGAATGTTGTTACTGTTGGCTTGGATGATATGGTTCATGAGTTTAATTTCTCTAAATTTAGTAAACAACATCATGCGGAAGAATTGCCTAGTAAGGATGAAATTATTGGTCTTGCTTCTATTGCCGTACCTCCCAGTGATCCTTTGGAACATTATTTGCTAGACCATGAAAATGATATGTTTATGAATGAAAGAAGGGAAATAGATGAAGTATTCTTTAAACAGGAACCTATTCTGAAACACAATTTGTCTGTTGAAATCCTAGGGGATCCTCCTCCACCCAAGGGTGATCCCGTATTTGATCTTAAACCGTTGCCTGATAATCTTAAATATGCTTATCTTGATGAAAAGAAAATATATCCTGTTATTATTAGTGCTAACCTTTCAGAGCATGAAGAAGAAAGATTATTGAAAACTCTGAAGAAGCACCGTGCCGCTATTGGATACACTCTTGATGATCTTAAGGGCATTAGTCCCACTCTATGTCAGCATAAAATAAATTTGGAAGCGGATGCCAAACCAGTTTGTGATCCTCAACGGTGTTTGAATCCTAAAGTGAAAGAAGTGGTAAGAAAGGAAATACTCAAGCTTCTGGAGGCAGGTATAATTTATCCCGTTGCTGATAGTCAGTGGGTAAGTCCTGTCCATTGTGTCCCTAAGAAGAGAGGTATTACTGTTGTCCCTAATGATAAAGATGAATTAATTCCGCAAAGAATTATCACAGGTTATAGGATGGTAATTGATTTCCGCAAATTAAATAAAGCTACTAAGAAAGATCATTACCCCTTAACTTTTATTGACCAAATGCTAGAAAGATTATGCAAACATACACATTATTGCTTTCTAGATGGTTATTCTGGTTTCTCTCAAATACCTGTGTCGGCTAAAGATCAATCAAAGACTACTTTTACATGCCCTTTTGGTACTTTTGCTTATAGACGTATGCCTTTTGGTTTATGTAATGCACCTGCTACCTTTCAAAGATGCATGATGGCTATATTCTCTGACTTTTGTGAAAAGATTTGTGAGGTTTTCATGGACGATTTTTCCGTCTATGGTTCCTCTTTCGATGATTGCTTGAGCAATCTTGATCGAGTTTTGCAGAGATGTGAAGAAACTAATCTTGTCTTGAATTGGGAAAAGTGCCACTTTATGGTTAATGAAGGTATTGTTTTGGGACACAAAGTTTCTGAAAGAGGTATTGAAGTTGATAAAGCCAAGGTTGATGCTATTGAAAAGATGCCATGTCCCAAGGACATCAAAGGTATACGAAGTTTCCTTGGTCACGCCGGGTTTTATAGGAGGTTCATTAAGGACTTCTCAAAAATTTCTCGGCCTCTGACTAATTTGTTACAAAAAGATGTACCATTTGTCTTTGATGATGATTGTGTAGAAGCATTTGAAATACTTAAGAAAGCATTAGTCTCTGCACCTATTGTTCAGCCACCTGATTGGAATTTACCCTTTGAAATTATGTGTGATGCTAGTGATTATGCTGTAGGTGTTGTTCTAGGGCAAAGAGTTGATAAGAAATTAAATGTTATCCATTATGCTAGTAAGACTCTAGACAATGCTCAAAGAAATTATGCTACTACCGAAAAGGAACTTTTAGCAGTTGTATTTGCTTGTGATAAATTCAGACCCTATATTGTTGATTCTAAAGTAACTATTCACACCGATCATGCTGCTATTAAATATCTTATGGAAAAGAAAGATGCTAAACCTAGACTTATTAGATGGGTTCTCTTGCTGCAAGAATTTGATTAGCATATTGTTGATAGAAAAGGAGCTGAGAACCCCGTTGCAGACAACTTATCTAGGTTAGAGAATGTTCTTGATGACCCACTACCTATTGATGATAGCTTTCCTGATGAACAATTAAATGTCGTAAGCACTTCACGTAGCACTCCATGGTATGCTTATTATGCTAATTATATTGTTGCTAAATTTATACCACCTAGCTTCACATACCAACAAAAGAAAAAGTTCTTTTATGATTTGCGACATTACTTTTGGGATGACCCACATCTTTATAAAGAAGGAGTAGATGGTGTTATTAGACGTTGTGTGCCTGAGAATGAATAGGAACAGATCCTATGCAAGTGTCACTCCGAAGCTTATGGAGGACACCACGCTGGAGATAGAACTGCACATAAGGTATTGCAATCTTGTTTTTATTGGCCTACTCTCTTCAAGGATGCCCGTAAGTTTGTTTTATCTTGTGATGAATGTCAAAGAATTGGTAATATTAGTAGACGTCAAGAAATGCCTATGAATTATTCACTTGTTATTGAACCATTTGATGTTTGCGGATTTGATTATATGGGACCTTTTCCCGCCTCTAATGGACACACACATATTTTAGTTGTTGTTGATTACGTTACTAAGTGGGTAGAAGCTATTCCAACTAGCAGTGTTGATCATAACACTTCTATTAAAATGCTTAAGGAAGTTATTTTTCTGAGGTTTGGAGTCCCTAGATATTTAATGACTGATGGTGGTTCACATTTTATTCATGGTGCTTTCCGTAAAATGCTTGCTAAATATGACGTTAATCATAGAATTGCATCTCCTTATCACCCACAGTCTAGTGGTCAAGTAGAATTGAGAAATAGAGAGCTCAAATTAATTTTGCAAAAAACTGTTAATAGGTCTAGAAAGAATTTGTCAAAGAATCTTGATGATGCATTATGGGTCTATAGAACTGCATATAAGAATCCTATGGGTATGTCTCCTTATAAGATGGTTTATGGAAAAGCATGTCACTTACCTCTCGAACTAGAACATAAGGCATATTGGGCTATTAAAGAGCTCAACTATGATTTCAAACTTGCCGGTGAGAAGAGGTTATTTGATAATAGCTCACTTGATGAATGGAGAACCCAAGCCTATGAAAATGCCAAGTTGTTTAAAGAAAAAGTTAAAAGATGGCATGATAAAAGGATACAAAGGCGTCAGTTTAATGTAGGTGATTATGTATTGCTATACAACTCCCGTTTAAGATTTTTTGTAGGCAAACTTCTCTCTAAATGGGAAGGTCCCTATGTTATCGAGGAGGTCTATCGTTCCGGTGCCATAAAAATCAACAACTTCGCAGGCACAAATCCGAAGGTGGTAAACGGTCAAAGGATCAAACACTATATCTCAGGTAATCCTATAATTGTTGAAACTAATATTATTGAAACGTAACCCCGGAGGAATACATAAGGGACACTTTCCAGAATGTTCCAGACTCCGAAAAGGAATAGGTATGTGTTACGGTAAGTAAACCGACTCCAAAACAAATTCTAAGGCAATATTTCTCCGTTTTGGAATATTTAGAAATATAGAAAAATAAGTAGCAGTCCGGGGAGGACACGAGGCCTCCACGAGGGTGGAGGGCGCGCCCTCTCTCCCTGGGCACGCCCCCTACCTCGTGAGCACCTCGTGTGCCCTCCGGACTCCGTTTTCTTGCACGATACGTATTTTGGTGTGTAAAAATTCATTATATATTCTCCCGAAGGTTTTGACGACCGTATCATGCAAATATCCTCTGTTTTCGTTTCGAGCTGTTTCCATTGCAGATTTGAGGATTCCAGAGACTCGATCATCCTTCTATGAGGGTGAGCCTATGCCATGTAAGGTGGACGACAAGCTTGCATCATCAACAACACCTCCACCGCCAACAACAAAGAAGGAGACATAATCACATGGGTATGGGCACTCCCCTCGGCAACTGCCAAGCTTGGGGGAGGTGCCCCGGTATCGTATCACCATCACAACTCCTATCTTTACCGTCTTTCTTAGTTCGATCCTAGTAGTAGTATCTTGATATAGTAGAATAAAGTCATGGCATGATTTAGTTTTGAAGTTTTGCTTTATTATCCCTCTATGCAATCGAGTCCGTGAGCTATATATAATAAAGATTAGTGTTGAGTCAAGGGCTTGATTACTTTGCCATGATCTTGAGTGAATAAAAGAAGAGAATAGAAAGAAACAAAGAGCTCATATTGATCTTATTGAAAGTAATGACTTCACATAGAAAGAGTATGATGATTAAAAGTTGTTGGGAGTTGGCAAATATAGCTTTGGTCATCGTTGCAATTAATAGGAAGTAATAAGGAGAGAGAGGTTTCATATATAGATATATTATCATTGACATCTTTTATGATTGGGAACACTCATTAAAATATGACATGCTAAAGAGTTGATGTTGGACAAGGAAGACAACATAATGAGTTATGTTTTCTAATATCTGAGATAAAGTATGTTGCCATGGTTCCTCTAACATGTTGAGCTTGCCTTTCCCCCTCATGCTAGCCAAATTCTCAGCACCAAGTAGAGATACTACTTGTGCTTCCAAATATCCTTAAACCAGTTTAGCCATGAGAGTCCACCATATCTACCTACGGATTGAGTAAGATCCTTCAAGTAAGTTGTCATCGGTGCAAGCAATAAAAATTGCTCTCTAAATATGCATGACTTATTAGTGCAGAGAAATAAGCTTTGTACGAACTTGTTGTGGATGCAATAAAAGCGACGGACTGCATAATAAAGGTTCACATACAAGGGGCAATATAAAGTGACGTTCTTTTGCATTAAGATTTTGTGCATCCAACCATAAAAGCGCATGGCAACCTCTGCTTCCCTCTGCGAAGGGCCTATTTTTTATTATTATCCTCTACCTTATGCAAGAGTCACGGTGATCTTCACCTTTCCTTTTTCATTTTATCCTTTGGCAAGCCCAGCATGTTGGAAAGAACATGATATATATATATATCTAATTGGATGTAGGGGAGTATGAATTATTATTGTTGACATTACCCTTGAGGTAAAAGGTTGTGGGGCAAAACTATAAGCCCCTATCTTTCTCTGTGTCCGGTTAAAACTCCGTAACCACAAGTATTGCGTGAGTGTTAGCAATTATGAAGGACTAAGTGATAGTTGAGTATGTGGACTTGCTTTTAAACTCTGACATAGACTCTTTCCGATGTTATGATAAATTGCAATTGTTTCAATGACTGAGGGTATAATTTGTTGGTGCTCAATAAGGTTTCTGATTCATACTTTGGCTTTGTGAAAAGATCATCACTTTAACATAAGTAATCATATGACAAAATTTATATATGTTGCTGTTATGAGAATGATCATGATGCCTTCATGTTCGTATTTTATTTTTTACCGACGCCTCTACCTCTAAACACGAGGACATATTTATTGCTATCGGCTTTTCGCTTGAGGACAAGCGAGGTCTAAGCTTGGGGGAGTTGATACATCCATTTTGCATCATGCTTTTATATTGATATTTATCGCATTATGGGCTGTTATTTCACGTTATGTCACAATACTTATGGCTACTCTCTCTTATTTTACAAGGTTTACATGAAGAGGGAGAATGCTGGCAGGTGGAATTCTGGGCTGGAAAAGGAGCAAATATTGAAGGGATATTCTGCGCAACTCCAAAAGTCCTGAAACTCCACGGAATACCTTAAAATAAATAAAGAAAAATCATCGCCAAAGATGAAGGCCAGGGGGCCCACACCCTGCTCACGAGGGTGGGGGGCGCGCCCCTCCCCCCTGGGCACGCCCCCTACCTCGTGGGCCCCCTGGTGGCTCTCCGACGTCCATCTTCTCCTATATGAAGTCTTTCGATGAGAAAAAAATAGGAAGCAACCTTTCGGGACGAGACTCCGCCGCCACGAGGCAGAACCTTGGTGGAACCAATCTAGGGCTCTGGCAGAGCTGTTCTGCCGGGGACACTTCCCTACGGGAGGGGGAAATCATCGCCATCATCATCACCAACGCTCCTCTCATCGGGAGAGGGCAATCTCCATCAACATCTTCACCAGCACCATCTCATCTCCAAACCCTAGCTCATCTCTTGTATCCAATTCTTGTCTCCAAGTCCGGGATTGGTGCTAGTAGGTTGCTAGTAGTGTTGATTACTCCTTGTAGTTGATGCTAGTTGGTTTACTTGGTGGAAGATCATATGTTCAGATCCTTTATGAATATCATTACCCCTCTGATTATGAACATGAATATGCTTTGTGAGTAGTTACGTTTGTTCCTGAGGACACGGGAGAAGTCTTGCTATTAGTAGTCATGTGAATTTGGTATTCGTTCGATATATTGATGAGATGTATGTTGTCTAACCTCTAGTGGTGTTATGTGAACGTCGACTACATAACATTTCACCATTATTTGGGCCTAGAGGAAGGCATTGGGAAGTAATAAGTAGATGATGGATTGCTAGAGTGACAGAAGCTTGAACCCTAGTTTATGCGTTGCTTCGTAAGGGGCTGATTTGGATCCATATGTTTCATGCTATTGTTAGGTTTACCTTAATACTTTTTTTGTAGTTGCGGATGCTTGCAATAGAGGTTAATCATAAGTGGGATGTTTGTTCAAGTAAGAAAAGCACCCAAGCACCGGTCCACCCACATATCAAATTATCAAAGTACCGAACACGAATCATATGAGTGTGATGAAAACTGGCTTGACGATATTCCCATGTGTCCTCGGGAGCGCTTTTCTTATTATAAGAGTTTGTTCCGGCTTGTCCTTTGCTACAAAAAGGATTGGGCTACCTTGCTGCACCTTATTTACTTTTGTTACTTGTTGCTCGTTACAATTTATCTTATCACAAAACTATCTGTTACCACTTATTTCAGTACTTACAGAGAATACCTTGTTGAAAACCGCTTATCATTTCCTTCTGCTTCTCGTTGGGTTCGACACTCTTACTTATCGAAAGGACTACGATAGATCCCCTATACTTGTGGGTCATCAAGGCACATGTCCCTCGGTCCTCCTCGCGCTTGAGGCCCTTCCCCTCCTTCTCCTCTCTTTCAGAGGCACTTCTTCTTCATCATCCAGAAGCTCGATGACGTCCCGCGGAGCTGCAACAAAAAACAACCTTAAGAGTTCAATTGACTGACAACCCAGTCGGCAGAAGAAATTCATGATGGCCAGAGCATACTAGCTTTGGAAGTGGCCACGTCATCAACCTCCTCATCGCATGGGGCCTTGTCAACGTCCATGGAAGTCGCAGAAGTTGCAACACTGAAAAAGTTCATAATCCACTCGGTCAGAGCAAAAGTATGAGTCGGTAGAAGAAAACGCATAAAGAAAGAACACTCACGCAGAAGCAACAGGAACATCCATCTAGATCTTGGGCAAGGCCTTCTGAGGCTTCGAAGGGGCGACCTTGGGCTGCTTGGCAACCTTCTCTGTCGGCTCCGGAGTCGAAGTCCGAGTGCGCTTATATGCTTGCGTACTCGGGGCCACGGTTTTGCCACGCCCGCCCGCCGGATCTTGGAGCTGCTTGGATCGATGCTCCGTGCGAGGTGGTGAGTCGACTTCCTCTTTGTCATCCGACTCATCGCTTTCTTCATCATCATCTTCTGGGGATTGCTAGTCGCCGCTCTCTTCAGCACTGTCCTCTCCCTCCTGGTCTTGCTCCAAAGCTTGTTCACCATTGGGTATTGAGTACATCTCAGTATAAACCTACAAAGCAAGAAGCCAAACAAACATCAGTCGAACTCAAAAAACAGTTACAAGACAGATTGAAGTACACTCGGTAGCAAGACTCAAATCTTGTCCGGTTGGTTCTCAGCGTCGAATGGATCGACTCTCCTGGCTCCCCTGGGGTTATCCTTGTTCCCGGTAATGCCCTTCAGCCATAGGGCCACCGTCTCATCTATAACCTCTTCTGGGTGAACCCGAGCGGTGTCATTGGCACCCGAGTACATCCACATCGAGTGGTCACGAGCTTGGAGCGGCTGGATGCGTCGACTGAGGAACACCTCCGGCAAGTCCATGCCAATTACGCCCTGGCGGACCAACTAGACTACCCTCTCGACCAACATGTCCATCTCTACTTTCTCCGCTGCGGTCACGGTCAGTGAAGAAGGCTGCTGGACATGATCTAGGGAAAAAGGAGGAAGACCGGTCGACTGGTCGGGAGTTGCAATATCCTGGCGGTAGAACCAGGTCGACTGCCAGCCCCTGACCGACTCGGGAAGTGTCATAGTGGGGAAAGTGCTCCTCTTCCTTATTTGGATCCCTAGACCCCCGCACATCTGTATCACGTGTGTTCTCTCGTCACTCGGATTCGCCTTCTATATGGTCTGGGAGCGGATTGTGAAAATGTGTTTGAAAACACCCAAGTGCGGTCGACAACCAAAGAAGTTATCGCACATGGACATGAACGCAACAAGATATGTGATAGTGTTGGGAGAGAAGTGGTGGAGTTGAGCGCCGAAAAAGTTCAGAAATCCTCGGAAAAAGGATGCGGAGGAAGAGAAAAGCCACGGTCGACATGGGTAGCAAGAAGTACACACTCACCCGACCGCGACTGAGGCTCCGTCTCCCCCTCCTGCAACTTCGCGGCCCCGACAGTGATCAAACTAGAGGCGGCCAGCTCTTCCAGATCCTCTGTCCAGAGAGTAGATCAGATCCAATCTCCCTGGATCCACCTCGACGGCAGCGCAGACCTCGACGACGACCCCCGATTCATCTTCTTTCCTTTCGCCATCCCCGTCGCTTTTTTTGCGCGCTCCAGCGCCACCATCTTGTCCTTCACCATAGTGGAAGATTGCACACGAGCAGAGCGGCGGCAGCGAGGGCAGAGGAAGATGCGATGGAGAAGCAGAGAAGGGAGAAAGGGGATGGAGGCTCACAGTGCAGACGCCTCGGCCTCGACGCTCTTTAAGGGCTAACTTCCGAGTGGCTGACGCATAGGCCCGAGCAATCCTGTCAAATCCCGCAACAATCGCACGTCGAGTACATGGCAAAAAAGGTGGCACAGAAATCGAGGCGCCCCTGTCTATCCGTCCCGCTTACTACGGTGCACTCCGCCTCGCGCGCTTCCCCAAATTTTCGAATCCCGTGAGATCCGGGATCCGCAGTAACCAATTGCGCCAAAGATTCCGCACCGAAACAACACTCGATGAGTGTCAGCATAAATTCACTCGGAAACCTCTGAATCGATCAAGGCGACTGAAACGAAGCTGAAGTTCCAACATGGACCTCAAACCTAGCATGAATATTTGTGAAGCACAAGAGTCAAGGCAGGACCAACTTCAACCTTCTTTTCCACTCGGACCTCAATCCATTCGGGGGCTACTGACGATGCCATAGACCTAGGGTAGGGTCATAGGCCTGACCTATACACCCCACCAAAGGTCACTACCCTAGAAGCAAGGACATTCAAAGCACAACAGGGAGTATCAACAGAAGCCACCGAGTGCAATCCACTCGACCAATCACCTCACTCGGATACCCCCATGTCACTCGACCAATACGAAGTCATTCGACCATACGAGAAATCACTCGGAGTACAGAAGACCAGGAGTCACTCAGGACAACAACGGTCAGGCGTTCACTCCGAAGTCTTAAAGGTCATTAAATACACTTTATAGCCGGCGTTATGAGTAACGCCCTATCTTAATGTACATTGAACCCCTGTAACGGAGGTGGGCTGGGGTCCTGGGTCACTCTATATAAGCCACCCCCTCCTCTGGGACAAGGGTTCGCACCCCTCGTAAACTCGTGTGTACAACGTCGCCGTAGTTAGGGCCTCGCCTCCTCATACGTACCCCCTATTCCTACTGTTAGACTTAGTACCACGACAGGCGGCAACCGCGCAAACTGAAAAGCTACAACCGGTCGTGAGATAGCTGCTACATGTCTTTTCAAAAGCTTCAACCGAGGAACGGCGAACTAATGATGGCGAGCGGCGGCAAGAGGAGCTGAGTGGTGGTGCACGGGGTGGTGCGACTCGCGACAGTGGCAACGCTGATTTTGCTGCATCCGTTATCACTGTTTGCTATGACCAGTATGATATTTTAATACATCCATCCATGATGGAGCTGTGACTGGCGACGACGGCGATGATGTTTTTGCTGCAACCGTGGTCGCTTTTTGCTACGACTAGCGATATTTTTTGCTACGCCCCTTCGAGGGTGCGACTAGTGGTCGTTGTTCCTGGAAACTCATGTGGCGAGCGGTGACAGCGGGGATGGCGGGTGGGACACCGGAACGCTGTAACCATGGAGCATTGATGACAGGAATTTCATCCAGTCGACGGGGAAGTAGCAACCGAATCAATGACGGATCTGCAACCTAAATCGAGAGCGGGGAGAGGTTCTTCGACGAGCACTGTCACCGGAGATGATGCATGGCCTGGCCGTCGCGACCAAGCGCACCATAACGGCGGCTTCTGTTCCTGCGACAAGCTGCGGCAGGGAGGACACGCTTCTGAAGTCACTGCCGCTGACCAGTATGAAGACGAGGGAAGAAAGAAGATGACGTGAGAGACAAAATCAGATAGATGTGTGTAATTCAAACGGGTGGCTCGGGTACGACCGGCCGCGCGACCGCGGCTAGTACTTGCCAAAATTTAAGCAACTTGTTTCTGAGGCTATACATGGCACATACTATTTTTTCATTATTCTACAAAATCTTTTTTTATATTGTAGCTTTTGTTGTGTATTATCCTTTTTTAGAAGGTGTTGTGTATTATCATGTCCATGATTTTAACATACCAAAATAAAAGGACACCAATATTACAAGGACGTTCGGTGGGATGCCCTTCCCAAACCGAATGAGTTGTCCCCCGGAGCATGGGAAACGATCGAACGATTTCGTTCGGAGTGCCAGCGCGAACCCTTCTGACGCTCGTGCTAGCATGCCAAACATGCCCATTTTGGTATTAGAAACACTAAAACCAGAAAACCAACTAAAAACTGTGAAAAAAAACGACAGTAAAAATCACACACAAATCTAGAAAATTCATATAGAAAAGCTGATGTAAATATATAAAAATTGCCACGGATTAGATGATAAAATTGCACTGTTATACTTGTTAAAACAATCACACACACAAAAACATATAAAAAATAATTAAAAATGTCATCGTAGAGGACAACTAGCAAAATTTTCAGGGTACTTTTCTTTTATGCTTTTTTTGGGCGTGGTTGTGCTGTTGCCCCAGCCGTCGTATTTGCTATGTGTCGTAGTACTTGATTGTATGATGTTTGGTTTATTTAAAAAGTGGGGCGAAAGCCTATTTCGAGAGAAGATCTCAGTCGACTGTTTTCCCCATATCTCAATCGTTTTGGTCGTCAGTCCATTGCGGTGCGTCTCGATGACGCAATGTTTTTAGAAGGACCCACTGAGCTCTATTAATCAAATTAGTCCCTTATATTTACAAGAAATAGACAATTGAACATTTATCTTTGAATGAGATATACTCCATCTGTTCCGTAATGTAGTACGTATCTATTTACTACACTGGGACGGAGGGAGTACAAAATATGAAAAATTAACTCAGGGTGTACCCTATGATATGTATTTGATATTTTAAATGAAAATATTTTTCTCTCTAAACATATGGTCAAAGTTCGCAAAGTTTGACTTTTGAAAAAAAAACTATACGCGCCACATTATGAAACGGTTGGAGTATTTCGTTGAACCAGAATGTTATTACACACCACAGATCCTCGTTTATATGACATGCTTTAGCAAAACCGTAATAAGATAAACATATTTTGTTGCATAAACATGTTGTTACACCGCTGCTGTAAACAGTAAACATAAGTATTTATTTAATTCCATAGATATACTACTAGTACACAGTGCACTGGCGCAAACATATAGTGTTGCACTTCCGCCAAAAAAAAAAAAAATCAGATAGTGTTGCAGTCTGCTTTCTGGAAAGATATCTGGTGGTTGTCAAGATCGTACAGCACATGCATATCCTGCTGCATATAGCTGCCGATAATGGTGGTTCGGTTCATGGGCGGCTCCAGGGTCGCCGAGTTGATGACCATCATACACGACGTCGACTCCCGGTCCATGGGCGCCCACATATTCTCCGCTGGGATCGTCAAATCCTCGCCGCCATCTTGGAAATGAAGCACCATCGGCGGCGCAAGCCTGCGGACGTCCGCTGCCGCCACGCACAGCTCCAGCCAGTCCACTGGCGACGCCACCAGGCGACCTCCCAGCTGCCGCGACACCTCTTGAATGAGCTCCTTGTAGGCCACGTCGACGAGGGACATGAACGGGAAGTTGGAGTCGACGATCACGCCCAGCGCCGGAAATGGGATGTTCAGCCAAGCTCTGCCGACCGACATGCCGGACACGAGCAGGTAGTAGAACGAAGAGAAAGGAACGCCGAGATTTTGGTACGGGATGGACGTCACCGGCGTGTCGCCGCTCAGCCCGGCCGACGGGCCGATGAAGAGGGTGCTCGAGCTGACCTTGCCGCCGAAGAACCGGGTGAGGCAGTACGAAAACCGGGTGGCGCCAAGCTGGGTGACGAGCGACAGGTCGCCGTAACCCAGGCCGATGAGGCCCGACGCGCCGTCGAGCGCCATCTGCACGGAGTTGTTCGTCTCCGTGATGCAGCCGAAGGCGATGTTGGCCGTGGTCGTCCCGAAAGTGAACCTCTCTCTGCGCAGCACCCCAGCGATGCCCGCTTCGCCGTAGCTCGCCCGGACAGTACACGTGCCGCCGTGGCCGCCCGCGCACCGCTGCTTCTCGTACGCGTTGTCGTCGGCGCACAGGGAGCTGTTGCAGGGGACGGCTCTGCCGGTGCTCGACAGGGAGAAGTCGTAGTACTCGAGGTTCTGGGCGAAGCAGTTGGGCCTGCACGTCATGCATTGGGTCCACACCAGGACGCTGCTGGTGTCGATGACGCCCTGCACGGCTTGCGGCGGGTCGCCGATGGAAAACTCGGCGATGTAGTCCCCCACCCCCCGAGAGGTGAAGGGCACGGCGACCCCGCTAAGTAACTCAAGGCGCCGCTGGAGGCGCACGCCGGCGCGGCGCAGCCGCTCCGCGGTCGTGATGTTGGCGTCGGCATCGACATGCTTGAGCTGAATGCGAACGCCGGTGCCCGTGGCCAGAGTTGTCGAGGCGCATAAGAGGAGGAGGAAGGTAGATGATATCCTCATTTCGTGCCTATCTTACACATTATAATGTTCTTGTGTCTGATATAGGGCTTACTGTAATCAACCAGCAGCAATCTAATTTGACAGCAAGAGCAACTCCACCATTCAACAACAATCTGTTTCAACTATAAATCTGTTTGAACAACAAAATAATGCCATCTTTGTGTGAACTGGGAGTAGTTTGCGTTGGTGGGTTGTGAACTCTCCAAGACCTCAGCTCGTCATCACCATTTCCCCTCTGCATTGGCAGAGCACAAGATCAGCATTTCTCAAGAAAGAAGTCACTGCCTCTAACTGAACATAAACGGTAAGAGAGCAGTAGCAGAACATTGATGTCAGTGGTGTTGCACCGTTGCTACTGCATCTTCATGAACCGCCGGTAACAGAACATCAATGTCAGTGTTTTTTTTTTTTGAAACCGGGCTAATCCCCTTTCCATTATAGAAATAACGGAAATACAGCCATGTCCGAGAGTACACAAACAGGGAAAGGGAAAGAGCGAGTTCAAGCACTCCAGGGAAACCCACTGTAGACATTCGCAATCGAGACGTCCACTGTGAGACGAAAACCTGGAGCACAATCATCTCAACACTAAAGTAAATGAAGTCTAAAAACGACATCACAGCCTACGCAGAGGCAGAGCAGCAGGTGAATAAGACGAACGACAAACACTCACAGGACCCGCAAGCAAGCTCGACCAGTTCCAAAAGAAAGAGCTCACAAGAGGCACAACGCCTTGATCATCCCAGGGTGGTTCCCGTGTATGCAGTTGCGCAAAGGCTCATCAACTCCTTAGCGTTCCTCTTCAGAAGCGCCGCGCCATGCTCCAGCTCCGCTCGTTCTTCGCCTTTCAGCAGACCTGCCCAGTAAGATAAATGTGTGCAAGCCGTGAAGACAATCTCAAAAGGAGATGACAATTTCTTGAATTCAAAAGTGGCCTGATTTCTGCGGTTCAAATGGCCCAGCAGACAGCCGCTAGCCCCACAGTAAATGTCTCTCTCCATGAGGAAGAAAGGCGTAACACCAAGAGTAAAACTGACATAAATTGTTGGGGCATAGGTCAATTCCAAGCATCGCACCCACTGTGCGCCAAACTATCCTAGCAACAGGCAAAGGAAAAACAAGTGCAAATAGGTTCCCGTGCAGTTGCAGAAGGAACAGCGCGGGTTACCAGCCCAGTTTCGACGTTTCATCACATCCTTGGTGAGAATAGCATCTTGAAAGAGTTGCCACAAAAAGATCTAGATTTTAACAGGCAATTTGGCTTTCCAGATCCATCTATAGTCGCACCTAGCAAGGTCTTTTTCCAAGTAAGCGTACACTGATTTGGTAGTGTATCTGCCTTTAGGACCAAAGCCCCATTCGAAACCATCACATTCGTCAAAAGGTTTGACAGTGTCAACAACCCCTTGTAACCCCTCAAACTGGCGAGTCAGGTCAGCATTCAACCTTCGCCTGAACAAGCCCCTACCAACCTAGTCTTATACTGGGCAATCGTATCGTTCGGATAATTAGCAATGCTAAAAAGGTCTGGATATAAGTCACAAAGCGGCGGCGGGGGGGGGGGGGGGGGGGGCAATAGGGTCAAACCACAGAGCAACGTTGCGAGAATTGATAGTCACTTTTCTTCCAACCATATATACATCCTTAATTTTTAAAAGTGATTTCCAGACTGGGGAGTCATTGAATTTGGGTTTGACAGTAGCAACCGAGCAATTTTTGAGGTATTTAGCCCATACAACATCTTGCCACAGACCCTTCCCCGTATCCAGTCTCCACTACCATTTCACCAGAAGAGAAACATTTTGTTTGTGGAGATCTTTGATGCCCAAACCCCCTTTACACTTAGATCTGCACACTCTGGCCCATTTGACCAAGTGATGCGTTTCTTCCCCATACCTCCACACCAAAAAAATTTGCGACGGTATTTGTCTAATCTTTCGATGAAAGTCTTGGAGAGGAGGAACATTGACATATAGTAGTAAGCAATGTCCGTGGTGTTACATTACACCGAATTTTGTTAGGGTCCCATGATAACAATATGCAAGGAATTGAAGTATTCATTTGGAGCCGTCTCCCACACACGTGCATACGTACGTTCTGAGGCTGTATGCCAGCCAGTGTGTTATAGAGCATCTCCAGTTCTTCTAGCGTCTACAGACGGGCTCCTGAAATGCCCCATATGCATCCGCGCGGACGGCCTGGTCAGCAAGCGGTTACAAAATCGCGACCTAGACAGGCTTCTCAAACTAGCCCTAGACATCCGGACTAACCAACATCCCTTGATATCCAGTCCATATTTAGACAGGCTATGAGGAGGCCCGATCGCACCCGGACATGTCCTCCACGTTGGACTGGCTGGCAGGACTCATGCGGACACACATCCAAACTGATTGGTCGAGTGAGAAGTCCACTCCGGTGCGCTGGAGGGGCAAAATCCGGCTATTTAAGATGAAGGGCGAGCCCCAACCCTAGCCATGCTCAGTTCCACCCTTATCTCCCGTCCGCACCGCCACTCACACCCGCTCCGAGCTTGTCATCCAGTCCCAACTGCTCTGAGCTCACCGTTAGCCATGCTCCACCGCCGGATCACCACCTATGCTATGCTCACTCCGCGGTGCCGGTTGGAGCTCCTAATGAACATGTATGATCATAACATACACACTGCAATTTATTAGTACGTAACTGTAATTTGTTCACCACACTTATAATGACTAGTTCATCTCTTACTGACATGCCCCCTGAGATGGAAGTGTTCAACTTTAAACAAAGGAGAGGTGAGAACTTTAAGGATGTTTGGTATAGGATTTGGGATGCACAAAATATGTCAACTTGTAAGTTTTCCACTATGTGCTCCTTAGGAATTTTTATATCGGTATGTTTACTTGGTATAGGTACATCCTAGATAACAAAACTGGAGGTAGCTTTGTGGGTTGCCATAGTCCAAATGCCTTTAATGCTATAGATGGTTTGGTGGGATCACACCCTATTAAAAAGATGAATCTTAAATAACACTCGAACACATAATGAAAAGAATGGACATGTTAGAAAATAAAATACTAAGTGTTGAGAAACTAGAACTACGATAAAAGGCTACACAATGGAATCACTAAACAAGGCTTTATTATTGGTAATGCTTTGAGATGACCGGAAAAGTTAGAAAATGATATCATACTTAACCTTGATGAGAGGGATCCTTTTGAAAAAGAATAAGAAACTAGAGGTGGCAATAGATATATACTTTGGAATCAAATTTTGCTTGAATTAGAAAAAATGAATATTCTTCTTAAGGAAAAGCACCAAAATTTATTTATGCCCAAAAGCTTACAACAAAAGTTTCTCAAAGAAGGCCCTAAAATATGGCTGGTAGACCCTCAAAAATGGTGTTTTTTCCTATGTTGAGTGCAGAAAAAGTTTCAAGGCCAATAGAGGAACTGGTCCCACACCTCCACAAATCGGACTATCCCACATGAACTTGTCCGACCTTCCGGCGTCACCGAGCCAGCTCCTGCTTGGACTTTGCCTCTCTTTGATTTGTGATGATCCTATTACCTAGTCCAACACAACAATGAACAAAAAGTAAAAAAGGGCGGCCCCTTACGAAGAAAATCTAGGGCTAGCTGTAGTAGTGCCCACCAGATAGGGGGCACACGAAATCGTGCGAGGAAGTTTTAGAACCACTACTCCTTTTGCGTGGGGTACTAACATTGGTATAGAAGGGCGGTTCGGTTAGGAAAAAATCAGAGAGAGTGGAGCATGGGGTACTAATATGGGTATAGAAGGGTGGCCCCTTTCCAAGAAAAGCTAGGGCTAGACGTAGCAGGGCCCGCCGGAGAGAGTGGATCATGAAATTGTGCGAGGAAGTTTTGGTACCACTCCTCATTTTGGATGAGGTCCTAACATTGGTATACAAGGGTGGTTTTATGACAAAAAAACTCAATGCACTTTGAAGTGACAAATCCTTCACAAACCGAACCATCCAGCGGGAAGTTCCAGGCCTTCAGTGCGAACCCCTTCCCATGTTGCCGAGCCTACTCATGCTTGGTCTTGGCCTCTCATTGGGTTTGTCATGATCTTGTGACTTATTCCAACAAAAACAAGAATAAAAGTAACATGGGTGACCCCTTCAATGAAAAGTTAGGGCTAGACACCGCGGGGCTTGACAAAGAGAGGGGCACATGATATCATGCAGCAAAGTTTCAGAACTAATCCCACTTGCTCATGGGGTCCTAATAAGGGTATACTGTTGGGGAACGTAGTAATTTCAAAAAAATTCCTACGCACACGCAAGATTATGGTGATGCATAGCAACGAGAGGGGAGAGTGTGTCCACGTACCCTCGTAGACCGAAAGCGGAAGCGTTATGACAACGCGGTTGATGTAGTCATACGTCTTCATGATCGGACCGATCCAAGCACCGAACGTACGGCACCTCCGAGTTCAGCACACATTCAGCTCGATGACGATTCCTGGACTCCGATCCAGCAGGGTGTCGGGGATGAGTTCCGTCAGCACGACGGCGTGGTGACGATGATGATGTTCTACCGACGCAGGGCTTTGCCTAAGCACCGCAACGATATGACCGAGGTGGAATATGGTGGAGGGGGGCACCGCACACGGCTAAGGAACGATCACGAAGATCAACTTGTGTGTCTAGAGGTGCCCCCTGCCCCCATATATAAAGGAGGGAGGGGGGAGGTGCGGCTGGCACCCTAGGGGTGCGCCTGGAGGAGTCCTACTCCCACCGGGAGTAGGACTCCCCCCTCTTGCCTTGTTGGAGAAGGAAGTGGAAGGGGGGAAGAGGAAAGGGGGGCGCCGCCCCCCCTTCCTTGTCCTATTCAGACTAGGGGGGGAGGGGGCGCGTGGCCTGCCTTGGCCAGCCCTCCTCTTCTCCCTGATGGCCCATGTAGGCCCATTAACCCCCGGGGGGGTTCCGGTAACCCCCCGGTACTCCGGTAAAATCCTGATTTCACCCGGAACAAATATAGGCCCTCAATATATCAATATTTATGTCTCGACCATTTCGAGACTCCTCGTCATGTCCATGATCACATCCGGGACTCCGAACAATCTTCGGTACATCAAAACTTATAAACTCATAATAAAACTGTCATCGTAACGTTAAGCGTGCGGACCCTACGGGTTCGAGAACTATGTAGACATGACCTAGAACTGTTTCTGGTCAATAACCAATAGCGGAACCTGGATGCTCATATTGGCTCCTACATATTCTACGAAGATCTTTATCGGTCAAACCGCATAACAACATACGTTGTTCCCTTTGTCATCGGTATGTTAGTTGCCCGAGATTCGATCGTCGGTATCCAATACCTAGTTCAATCTCGTTACCGGCAAGTCTCTTTACTCGTGACGTAATGCATCATTCCGTAACTAACTCATTGGTCACATTGCTTGCAAGGCTTATAGTGATGTGCATTACCGAGAGGGCCCCAGAGATACCTCTCCGACAATCGGAGTGACAAAACCTAATCTCTAAATACGCCAACTCAACATCTACCTTTGGAGACACCTGTAGAGCTCCTTTATAATCACCCAGTTACGTTGTGACGTTTGGTAGCACACAAAGTGTTCCTCCGGTAAACTGGAGTTGCATAATCTCATAGTTGTAGGAACTTTGTATAAGTCATGAAGAAAGCAATAGCAACATACTAAATGATCAAGTGCTAGGCTAACGGAATGGGTCAAGTCAATCACATCATTCTCCTAATGACGTGATCTCTTTAATCAAATGAGAACACATGTCTATGGTTAGGAAACATAACCATCTTTGATTAATGAGCTAGTCAAGTAGAGGCATACTAGTGACGTTAAGTTTGTCTATGTATTCACACATGTATCATGTTTCCGGTTAATACAATTCTAGCATGAATAATAAACATTTATCATGATATGAGGAAATAAATAATAACTTTATTATTGCCTCTAGGGCATATTTCCTTCAGTCTCCCACTTGCACTAGAGTCAATAATCTAGATTACACAGTAATGATTCTAACACCCATGGAGTCTTGTGCTGATCATGTTTTTCTCGTGGAAGAGGCTTAGTCAATGGGTCTGCTACATTCAGATCCGTATGTATCTTGCAAATCTCTATGTCTCCCACCTGGACTTGGTCCCGGATGGAATTGAAGCGTCTCTTGATGTGCTTGGTCCTGTTGTGAAATCTGGATTCCTTTGCCAAGGCAATTGCACCCGTATTGTCACAGAAGATCTTCATTGGTCCTGATGCACTAGGTATGACACCTAGATCGGAAATGAACTCCTTCATCCAGACTCCTTCATTTGCTGCTTCCGAAGCAGCTGTGTATTCCGCTTCACATGTAGATCCCGCCACGATGCTTTGTTTAGAACTGCACCAACTTACAGCTCCACCGTTTAATAAAAACACGTATCCAGTTTGCGATTTAGAATCGTCCGGATCAGTGTCAAAGCTTGCATCGACGTAACCATTTACGACTAGCTCTTTGTCACCTCCATAAACGAGAAACATATCCTTAGTCCTTTTCAGGTATTTCAGGATGTTCTTGACCACTGTCCAGTGATCCACTCCTGGATTACTTTGGTACCTCCCTGCTAAACTTATTGCTAAGCATACATCAGGTCTGGTACACAGCATTGCATACATGATAGAGCCTATGGCTGAAGCATAGGGAACATCTTTCATTTTCTCTCTATCTTCTGCTGTGGTCGGGCATTGAGTCCGACTCAACTTCACACCTTGCAATACAGGCAAGAACCCTTTCTTAGCCTGATCCATTTTGAAATTTTTCAAAACTTTATCAAGGTATGTGCTTTGTGAAGGTCCAATTAAGCGTCTTGATCTATCTCTATAGATCTTGATGCCTAATATGTAAGCAGCTTCACCGAGGTCTTCATTGAAAAACTTTTATTCAAGTATCCCTTTATGCTATCCAGAAATTCTATATCATTTCCAATTAACAATATGTCATCTACATATAATATCAGAAATGCTACAGAGCTCCCACTCACTTTCTTGTAAATACAGGCTTCTCCAAAAGTCTGTATAAAACCATATGCTTTGATCACACTATCAAAGCGTTTATTCCAACTCCGAGATGCTTGCACCAGTCCATAAATGGATCGCTGGAGCTTGCACACTTTGTTAGCACCTTTTGGATCGACAAAACCTTCCGGTTGCATCATATACAACTCTTCTTCCAGAAAACCATTCAGGAATGCAGTTTTTACATCCATTTGCCAAATTTCATAATCATAAAATGCGGCAATTGCTAACATGATTCGGACAGACTTAAGCATCGCTACGGGTGAGAAAGTCTCATCGTAGTCAACCCCTTGAACTTGTCGAAAACCTTTTGCAACAAGTCGAGCTTTGTAGACAGTTATATTACCATCAACATCAGTCTTCTTCTTGAAGATCCATTTATTCTCAATGGCTTGCCGATCATCAGGCAAGTCAACCAAAGTCCATACTTTGTTCTCATACATGGATCCTATCTCAGATTTCATGGCGTCAAGCCATTTTGCGGAATCTGGGCTCATCATCGCTTCCTCATAGTTCGTAGGTTCGCCATGGTCAAGTAACATGACTTCCAGAATAGGATTACGGTACCACTCTGGTGTGGATCTTACTCTGGTAGACCTACGAGGTTCAGTAGAAACTTGATCTGAAGTTTCATGATCAATATCATTAGCTTCCTCACTAATTGGTGTAGTTGTCACAGGAACCAGTTCTTGTGATGAACTACTTTCCAATAAAGGAGCAGGTACAGTTACCTCATCAAGTTCTACTTTCCTCCCACTCACTTCTTTCGAGAGAAACTCCTTCTCTAAAAAGGATCCGAATTTAGCAACGAAAATCTTGCCCTCAGATCTGTGATAGAAGGTGTACCCAATAGTCTCTTTTGGGTATCCTATGAAGACACATTTCTCCGATTTGGGTTCGAGCTTATCTGGTTGAAGTTTCTTCACATAAGCATCGCAGCCCCAAACTTTAAGAAACGACAACTTTGGTTTCTTGCCAAACCACAGTTCATAAGGCGTCGTCTCAACGGATTTTGATGGTGCCCTATTTAACGCGAATGCGGCCGTCTCTAAAGAATAACCCCAAAACGATAGCGGTAAATCAGTAAGAGACATATAGATCGCACCATATCCAGTAAAGTACGATTACGACGTTCGGACACACCATTTCGTTGTGGTGTTCCGGGTGGCGTGAGTTGCGAAACTATTCTGCATTGTTTCAAATGTAAACCAAACTCGTAACTCAAATATTCTCCTCCACGATCAGATCGTAGAAATTTTATTTTCTTGTTACGATGATTTTCCACTTCACTCTGAAATTCTTTGAACTTTTCAAATGTTTCAGACTTGTGTTTCATCAAGTAGATATACCCATATCTGCTCAAATCATCTGTGAAGGTGAGAAAATAACGATACCCGCCGCGAGCCTCAATATTCATTGGACCACATACATCAGTATGTATGATTTCCAACAAATCAGTTGCTCGCTCCATAGTTCCGGAGAACGGCGTTTTAGTCATCTTGCCCATGAGGCACGGTTCGCAAGTACCAAGTGATTCATAATCAAGTGATTCCAAAAGTCCATCAGTATGGAGTTTCTTCATGCGCTTTACACCGATATGACCTAAACGGCAGTGCCACAAATAAGTCGCACTATCATTATCAACTCTGCATCTTTTGGCTTCAACATTATGAATATGTGTATCACTACTATCGAGATTTAATAAAAATAGACCACTCTGTAAGTGTGCATGACCATAAAAGATATTACTCATATAAATAGAACAACCATTATTCTCTGATTTAAATGAATAACCGTCTCGCATCAAACAAGATCCAGATATAATGTTCATGCTCAACGCTGGCACCAAATAACAATTATTTAGGTCTAAAACTAATCCCGATGGTAGATGTAGAGGTAGCGTGCCGACCGCGATCACATCGACTTTGGAACCATTTCCCACGCGCATCGTCACCTCGTCCTTAGCCAATCTTCGCCTAATCCGTAGTCCCTGTTTCGAGTTGCAAATATAAGCAACAGAACCAGTATCAAATACCCAGGTACTACTGCGAGCATTAGTAAGGTACACATCAATAACATGTATATCACATATACCTTTGTTCACTTTGCCATCCTTCTTATCCGCCAAATACTTGGGGCAGTTCCGCTTCCAGTGTCCAGTCTGCTTGCAGTAGAAGCACTCAGTCTCAGGCTTAGGTCCAGACTTGGGTTTCTTCTCTTGAGCAGCAACTTGTTTGCTGTTCTTCTTGAAGTTCCCCTTCTTCTTCCTTTGCCCTTTTTCTTGAAACTGGTGGTCTTATTGACCATCAACACTTGATGCTCCTTCTTGATTTCTACCTCCGCAGCCTTTAGCATTGCGAAGAGCTCGGGAATAGTCTTGTCCATCCCTTGCATATTATAGTTCATCACGAAGCTCTTGTAGCTTGGTGGCAGTGATTGAAGAATTCTGTCAATGACACTATCATCAGGAAGATTAACTCCCAGTTGAATCAAGTGATTATTATACCCAGACATTTTGAGTATGTGTTCACTGACAGAACTATTCTCCTCCATCTTACAGCTATAGAACTTATTGGAGACTTCATATCTCTCAATCCGGGCATTTGCTTGAAATATTAACTTCAACTCCTGGAACATCTCATATGCTCCATGACGTTCAAAACGTCGTTGAAGACCCGGTTCCAAGCCGTAAAGCATGGCACACTGAACTATCGAGTAGTCATCAGCTTTGCTCTGCCAGACGTTCTTAACGTCGTCAGTTGCATCTGCAGCAGGCCTGGCACCCAGCGGTGCTTCCAGGACGTAATTCTTCTGTGCAGCAATGAGGATAATCCTCAGGTTACGGACCCAGTCCGTGTAATTGCTACCATCATCTTTCAACTTAGCTTTCTCAAGGAACGCATTAAAATTCAACGGAACAACAGCACGAGCCATCTATCTACAACAAACATAGACAAGCAAAATACTATCAGGTACTAAGTTCATGATAAATTTAAGTTCAATTAATCATATTACTTAAGAACTCCCACTTAGACAGACATCTCTCTAGTCATCTAAGTGATCACGTGATCCAAATCAACTAAACCATGTCCGATCATCACGTGAGATGGAGTAGTTTCAATGGTGAACATCACTATGTTGATCATATCTACTATATGATTCACGTTCGACCTTTCGGTCTCCGTGTTCCGAGGCCATATCTGTATATGCTAGGCTCGTCAAGTTTAACCTGAGTATTCCGCGTGTGCAACTGTTTTGCACCCGTTGTATTTGAACGTAGAGCCTATCACACCCGATCATCACGTGGTGTCTCAGCACGAAGAACTTTCGCAACGGTGCATACTCAGGGAGAACACTTCTTGATAATTTAGTGAGAGATCATCTTAAAATGCTACCGTCAATCAAAGCAAGATAAGATGCATAAAGGATAAACATCACATGCAATCAATATAAGTGATATGATATGGCCATCATCATCTTGTGCTTGTGATCTCCATCTCCGAAGCACCGTCGTGATCACCATCGTCACCGGCGCGACACCTTGATCTCCATCGTAGCATCGTTGTCGTTACGCCATCTATTGCTTCTACGACTATCGCTACCGCTTAGTGATAAAGTAAAGCAATTACAGGGCGTTTGCATTTCATACAATAAAGCGACAACCATATGGCTCCTGCCAGTTGCCGATAACTTCGGTTACAAAACATGATCATCTCATACAATAAAATATAGCATCACGTCTTGACCATATCACATCACAACATGCCCTGCAAAAACAAGTTAGACGTCCTCTACTTTGTTGTTGCAAATTTTACGTGGCTGCTACGGGCTGAGCAAGAACCGTTCTTACCTACGCATCAAAACCACAACGATAGTTCGTCAAGTTAGTGCTGTTTTAACCTTCGCAAGGACCGGGCGTAGCCACACTCGGTTCAACTAAAGTTGGTGAAACAGACACCCGCTAGTCACCTGTGTGCGAAGCACGGCGGTAAAACCAGTCTCGCGTAAGCGTACGCGTAATGTCGGTCCGGGCCGCTTCATCCAATAATAGCGCCGAACCAAAGTTTGACATGCTGGTAAGCAGTATGACTTGTATCGCCCACAACTCACTTGTGTTCTACTCGTGCATATAACATCAACGCATAAAACCTAGGCTCAGATGCCACTGTTGGGGAACGTAGTAATTTCAAAAAACTTCCTACGCACACGCAAGATCATGGTGATGCATAGCAACGAGAGGGGAGAGTGTGTCCACGTACCCTCATAGACCGAAAGCGGAAGCGTTATGACAACGCGGTTGATGTAGTCGTACGTCTTCATGATCCGACCGATCCAAGCACCGAACGTACGGCACCTCCGAGTTTCAGCACATGTTCAGCTCGATGACGATTCCCGGACTCCGATCCACCAGGGTGTCGGGGATGAGTTCCGTCAGCACGACGGCGTGGTGACGATGATGATGTTCTACCGATGCAGGGCTTCGCCTAAGCACCGCAACGATATGACCGAGGTGGAATATGGTGGAGGGGGGCACCGCACACGGCTAAGGAACAATCATGAAGATCAACTTGTGTGTCTAGAGGTGCCCCCTGCCCCGTATATAAAGGAGGGAGGGGGGAGGTGCGTCCGGCCCCCTAGGGGTGCGCCTGGAGGAGTCCTACTCCCGCTGGGAGTAGGACTCCCCCTCTTGCCTTGTTGGAGAAGGAAGGGGGAAGGGGGAAAGAGGAAAGGGGGGCGCCGCCCCCCCCTTCCTTGTCCTATTCGGACTAGGGGGAGGGGCGTGCGGCCCGCCCTGGCCGGCCCTCCTCTTCTCCCTTATGGCCCATGTAGGCCCATTAACCCCACCCCCCCGGGGGGGTTCCGGTAACCCCCCGGTACTCCGGTAAAACCCCGATTTCACCCGGAACGATTCCGATATCCAAATATAGGCTTCCAATATATCAATCTTTATGTCTCGACCATTTCGAGACTCCTCGTCATGTCCGTGATCACATCCGGGACTCCGAACAACCTTCGGTACATCAAAACTTATAAACTCATAATAAAACTGTCATCGTAACGTTAAGCGTGCGGACCCTACGGGTTCGAGAACTATGTAGACATGACCTAGAACTGTTTCTGGTCAATAACCAATAGCGGAACCTGGATGCTCATATTGGCTCCTACATATTCTACGAAGATCTTTATCGGTCAAACCGCATAACAACATACGTTGTTCCCTTTGTCATCGGTATGTTACTTGCCCGAGATTCGATCGTCGGTATCCAATACCTAGTTCAATCTCGTTACCGGCAAGTCTCTTTACTCGTTACGTAATGCATCATTCCGTAACCAACTCATTGGTCACATTGCTTGCAAGGCTTATAGTGATGTGCATTACCGAGAGGGCCCAGAGATACCTCTCCGACAATCGGAGTGACAAAACCTAATCTCGAAATACGCCAACTCAACATCTACCTTTGGAGACACCTGTAGAGCTCCTTTATAATCACCCAGTTACGTTGTGACGTTTGGTAGCACACAAAGTGTTCCTCCGGTAAACGGGAGTTGCATAATCTCATAGTTGTAGGAACTTTGTATAAGTCATGAAGAAAGCAATAGCAACATACTAAACGATCAAGTGCTAGGCTAACGGAATGGGTCAAGTCAATCACATCATTCTCCTAATGATGTGATCTCTTTAATCAAATGACAACACATGTCTATGGTTAGGAAACATAACCATCTTTGATTAATGAGCTAGTCAAGTAGAGGCATACTAGTGACATTAAGTTTGTCTATGTATTCACACATGTATCATGTTTCTGGTTAATACAATTCTAGCATGAATAATAAACATTTATCATGATATGAGGAAATAAATAATAACTTTATTATTGCCTCTAGGGCATATTTCCTTCATATACATGGGTGGTTTGATGAGGACAAAGTCAATACACAACTTTCAAGTGACACCTCCTTCACAATCGTACCATCCAGTAGGAAATTTCAAGGACTCAGTGCGAACCTCCCCCCTTCATATGCCGCCAAGCCTACTCCTGCTTGGAGTTGGCTTCTCTTTGGGTTTGTCATGATCCTATGACCTTCTTAAACATAAACAAGGACTAAAAGTAACATGGAGTGTCCCCTTTGAAATAAATGCTAGGGCTAGACATCGTTGAGCCCGCCGGAGAGGGGGCACACGAAATCACACGAGCAAGTGTTTGCTGAGAATCGGAGCGATCAACTACGAACGAAAGGGACATGGGTCACATTGTTTACCTAGTGCCACTCCATTGGCTCTTTGTGAGAACTATATATGCCATCCTCTCCCAAGTTTTTCTAGAGAGGATCTTCTCAAAGACTATCCTGTGCCAAGATCCAATTTTCTCCGACTGTGCTACTCGGCAAATGCGAGGTCGTCTGACAACCTGTCAAAGGGAACTCGGCGAATTAAGCATGCAAATCTTGGGGTTATTGCATCCCTTTCTACTTAAGAGTCTAATTAATAGTGGTTAGGTTTCAGAATGTTAGTTCTATATGGAGTAAGTGAAGGAAATATGCCCTAGAGGCAATAATAAAGTTATTATTTATTTTCTTATTTCATGATAAATGTTTATTATTCATGCTAGAATTGTATTAACCGGAAACATAATACATGTGTGAATACATAGACAAACAAAGTGTCACTAGTATGCCTC